>NC_063044.1:15340801-15573301 GCF_018812025.1 Megalobrama amblycephala | reverse complement strand
AATCTTATACAATAGCAGGGAATTCACATAGCTCGGAGGCAACGAGGTGCAGTATGTTGACATTGAAAGACGTGTCACTGGAAGATGAAACTGTGCCAAAGGGAAAGAACTTGAAAATGGATCATAAATAGAAAAGGACTTTGAATATATAAATAAATGTGCTGTGTGTGGGTTTTGCCTATCTTATTGTGAGGACAATGACAAAAATTAGATTTAATTTAGGGCCATATGCAAAACTCGCCATCAAGATGCATTACCATGGCATTACTAGGGTGGTTTAGGTGGTTGCAAGGTGGTTGTTTACTGGTCCAAGCCAAAACAGACCATCTCTAAATCTATGATATTTTAGTCTTTAAATAGACTGGGGAAAAAATTATATATATATTTTACTTTAGATATAAAGATGTCTTAGGATGTTTCTTGAGATATTTATCAAAATTAAGTGCATCTTGATTTAAGAATGTTTAGATATTTGTATTAGAAAACAAGACAAAAAATACTGAGGAAGAAAATCTTTTTTTTTTGCAGTGTTTAGGCTCAGATTCTTCCTTCGGTGTAAGTCTTTGGGATTTTTTTGTTTGTTTTTTTGTCTGCCAGAAACAAAATCATAAATATGGTTGCATAAAAAAAGTAAAATTCCCATCTAATCAATAAAATACACAATTTGAGACCTCACTGCACAAATAGTGCAAGATAAGCGACGGGTAAATTATGTTTTTAGAAAGTAGTAGAGATGCTTGTGTTATCATGCACAATTAATTCCCCAAAACAATAGCCACCATTTTAATAGATTTATTTTTGACATTTTTGCCTTTATTTAGATAGTATGGTTGGAGAGAGAACAGGAAGTGAAGTGGGAGAGAGAGGGGGCCAGGATCGGGAAAGGACCACAAGCCGCGACTCAAGCTTGGGTCGCCGGAAGCGCAAATGCCCGGAGCTCTACCCATGAGGCTATCGGCTTCGACCAATAGCCACCATTGTATAAAAACAAACACAGCCTCAACAAACACACCATCATGAAAACATGAAATCCCCCGAATCCATATGTTTTGTTTGATGCACAAAGAATCAAAGAGAACCGGAGAAACAGAAGTCTCGCCTGCGGACTCTGATGTCAAAGCCCTGACAGCTGAAGGAATTCATATTGGCAACAAATACAACAAACCAAAACACCCCAATCCATGTTTTCCAGAGGTACTGTAGGCATGTAAACCATAATTGAGCTGTGCTTGTAAACTTCTTCAGTCTGGTATTGATTTATGGCCGACAGCTACAGTGACCCCCACTGCAATTTAACAAGAGACTTGCATAGAGAAATTTGTGCTGGAAAATAATAAAATAAAAATCACAAAGCATCTATTTTAAACCAAATATCTATCCTGTTTTTACATTATGTTTGCTTTTTCACTCCTCAGATGTTCTCAGCTGGATGATTTGAATACAAGCTTATTGATTTACCATTATCTTCAATGGGAATGAAAAATCCATGGCTTTCTCTTTAAATAACCATCAGATGTGCTCAAGCAAATGTGTAAGACGTGTGGTGGGAATTAGAGTCAATATAACATGTGATACTCTTTATCAAATGTGGGTTTTTTTTAAACAAAAACAAGATTGGACCTCTGTGACTATTTGCTTATCTGCAGTTTATTAGTAACCAAACTAATTTTATTATGTGATGCATATTTGTCGGCTATACGAAACAAGTAAGTTTTCTGCACTAAAAAAAAAAAAAAAAAAAAGTTTATTATTAACTATTTGCATTATTTGATTTTATATTTTTCCAAATGCATTTATTCAAATTTAATGAGCATAAATCATTGTGAAAACAATTACATTTTTTCTGTTAAAAAGTATGAACATGATTAAGATATGACTAGCTTTGAAACGAGCAATATTCAATTAGTTAAAATGTATGAGATTGAAAGAAATTGGATTTATTGATGATAAATATAAACCTGGTTATTGTGTATTTAAAACACGTTTAGTTCATTTATGTATGACTGACAAATAGGCTTACAGCTAGATCAAACTAAGTAACTTCACAGAGCTGGAAATAACTATATTTGTGCGCTATTGTATTATTTTACAAGTGCATACATGTGCCATCAAGTAAAACTGACTTGTCAAGTCACCTTTTTTTATATAGCACTTTATACTAGAGTTGTCAAAAGTACAGACCGTGCTACCAAGTCGGTACTGAAATTTTAAAAATGTGACACTTTGAGCGATGTTGAGTGGATTCGTAAACACCTCTGATTGGCCATTGTGTTCATGCGCTCATCAGATATGTCTGCGAAGTGTTTGAAAGCAGGCGTCTGTCTGACGGCTTCTGTGTGTATCTGTATAAGCTCTCGGTGAAGAGCGTCAAAGATGTATATTTACAACATGTTTTTGAAGCATTGATCATTGTAGCCTATCTGATGAGCGTGTGAACACAATGGCCAATCAGAGGTGTTTATGAATCCACTCAACAGCGCTCAAAGCCTCACATTTTTAAAATTTCAGTACCAACCTGGTATCGCGGTCAGTAGTTTTGACAACACTGCTTTATACAATACAGATGGTTTCAAAGCAGCTTTACGGTGATAAACAGAAAATAATGATTCAATGATGCAAACAGAATTTAATTCTGCTGTAAAGCAGCTCTAAAAAGACAATAATAAACACAACAGTCATTATACAGTTGAAATCAGTTCAGTGTTGATTCAGTTTGGTTCAATAACTGTAAAGTTCAATTACGAATTGAGATCAATTCATCTATAAAGCAGCTCTGGAGATGATGTCAGCGTCCAGCTCAGTTCAGTTCTCATCAAATAGTGTCAGTTCAGTCAAATCAATAATATTACTGAATATTAAGCGTCCCTAACTAAGCAAGCCAAAAGGCGAGAGTGGCAAGGAACCCAAACTCACACAGTGACAGTAATGGAGGGGGAAAGGGGGGGCAGTTCTCCTCTGGTCCGACGAACGAACATTAATTCCAGGCTGCATCCCAAGTCAAATTGTGGATTGATATCGTTCAGAATATTTCATCCAGCTCCTTCTGCTTGAAGATGGGGATACAGTACATTCTTTGCCAGCATTTGTTGAAGCTGGCCAAAGGATCTGTACAGAGGACTGGTTCTCATGGTCTTCGCTGAGGATCTGTGTCTCTAGGGCTCGTCTAGAGATCTTTAAAGTAAACCATTTGTGATTTGTTTTTTTAAAAAAAAGGAAGATATTCTATTCCTGCTTGACAATTCCAAATTCCACAGTCTTCATTGTAATTCCATGTGATTGTATCTTTTCAATCACAGTTTGAAACAAAACCCCCCCATCCAATCACCAGCACGGGCTACTCGACATTCCCTGGCAGATTCTTACACGCCTGCATTTCCATATAGATGGAGCACCACATTAAACTGCATTGTATTGTCCATTTATCCTATCACCGTTTGTTCCAGATATTCTTTTTTTAATATTCTTCATCTTCCCCACCCTTTCCTGGCACATCCACGATCGTCTTTTTATTATGTGTGTGATTGGTTTTGTCTGCCCAAGTGAATGCGCTATGCTGTAACATCGGCTAAACGATTGTAGGGCAGAAAGAACTCAAGGCTGCAGTGTGAAATAGCTGCATTGACCCTGAGACCGGATAGTCCGCTGTCAATGTTGAGGTGGTCAGAGAATCCCTTAAGCTCCGCTGCCAGGGAAATGAGAATTAAAATGCAAGGGGAACAGTCAGATAGTCTTTCCCGAGAGTCACGGAGGAGAAGGGCAAAGCCAACTCCACACTTGTACACATATGCCAGTCTAGATTTGCATGACACTGCCCAGGGGAACATTTTATTGTTCCGAGGTTGCAGGATACTTAATAGAGATCTCTGTTATGTTTTATTTATGTGTCAACTTTGCCTGTGAGGTTTCTCCTGAAATTCCTTTGGGGAAATCAAAGTGCAATTGAGACAATCATTGACATGCTGCAAGTGAGCTATTAATTTGGATTGGTCTAGTGAGAATTTGATGAGAAATGTTGAGATCATATTGAGAAAACTGACTTTTAATAGCAGACTTTGGGATATTGACAAAAATGAGCACAGTTTGAGATGTTGTTGGTTAAATTACTACACTAGAAAATGGCAACCTAAAAATGTTAGCTACCCTGACAGCAACATAGTGTCGGCCCAGATCCGACCCACATCCGGTCCACGTTTAATCCACATGTACCAGATGTGGGCCAGATCTGGGCCACACTATGTCTATATATAGAGTGGTGCAGGGATGATGTATTTTTGAAGGCCAAAACCAGGAAACGAGTTAGCATTTCAGCACTTCTGGTTCCATAGTCTTGAAGTCAATGGGGGTTTTTTTTATTGGTTTTTGGTTAAATGTTTGAAATATGGTCTGTGGTGAACACAAGATCAAGATATTTTCACATTTTATTCTACAATATAAAACACATAAGTAATACCCTCTTGTGATTTACGTGTCTTGTGAAAGTCAGTTGCTAAAAAGTGATTAAATGGGTCTACAGAGGTTGATGGGGACATTAAACATCAGCTGAACAGTTAAACTCATCTACTTATAGTCACTTTCACAACCTTGTGTTTATAATCATGCTCTTGCAAACTATTATAACTCAAACTTTCAATGAAAATGTTTTTAAACGAAGTCTGAAAGAGCTGTCGGAAACTTAGTGATGGTGACTTTGAAGTCGAGTGACCGTGGTGTAGTTAGTTTATTGCCTATTCAGCTTTTGACTTCTGCCAATTTTATTTACGCTTCAAAATTCATAAAGGTTTATTTGTTTATTTCTGAAGATTATCACGATGAACAAAACATGTAAGAATAATAAGCTTTTGTTAGTCACAGACCTTATATAATCCAAAAGCCAATGGAAAACTCCTATTGGGTTTTTGGCAAGGGAACCAGGGTGATGCTAACTTCCAGGTTAGCCTAAAAAAAAAATCTTCTCTGCACCACTCTAATTGATCTAACTCTTAAAATTGTTTTGTTACTGCAACCTAGTATTCAGGCAGATTTAGTATGGTCAAATAATATTTTCAACTTCAGTCAGACCAGTTTATTTAGATGTTACCACGCATATCAGTGTATTAATCAGGAAAAAACATCTGTGGTGACATACACTCATCAAGGTTCTTTACTGGCATCTGTGGTTCCATAAAGAACCATTAACACAAATGGAACCTTTCCATTGCACGAAAGGTAGTGGAAAAAGGTTTTTTAGATATATAAAATGTTCTTCACACTAAGAAAAAATGGTTCTTTCAAGATCCGTTCACTAAAAGGTTCTTTGGGAACCTAAGATGGTTCTTCTAATGCATTGCTACAAAAACCACATGAATCTTTAAGTTCAAACCTTAATTTTCACTTTCTTCTGCGGAACACAAAAGAAGAACATTGGTCCAAACAACATTTAACCCATTTTACTTTCATTGTATGGACAAAAACACACACATTTTACACAATATCTTCTTTTGTTTTAGAACGGTATAAGAGTGATGACAGAATTTTTATTTTTGGGTAAACTATCCCTTCAAACTATAGTCTCCATTTGATCTCCATTTAATCTCATTGTTGCATCTTAAAAATAAGGGTTCTTTATTGACACCTATGGTTTCATAAAGAACATTTAACAATGGAACCTTTCCATTCCACCTTATTCTCTGAAGTGGACAAAGGTTCTTTAGATTATATATACAGTATATATTAAAAAAAATAAAATTCTTTTTAAGAACTGTTCACTGAAAGGTTCTTTAGGCTGCTTCTGTTGCATCGCTGCCCTTTTGGAATCTTTACATCTAAATTCAATCTTTTAAACATGTAGGAGAAACATGGGATGTGAATAGATCTCATATGTGATTTTTCTGTCCAATGTGTGAAATTGCTAGCATTATTTTTCATGCAGAATCAAAATGCTGCACATTTCGATGCCAATAACACCAGCACATACTCCACTGTCCCACCTCTCTTTATACATCTTTACTGACAGTATACAGTATTTTAGACCAAAGTCAGTCAGCGTAGATGCATGGTGAAGAGAACATGCTTCAGCGCGTGATATAATATTGACAGGTCAGCCACCGCGGTCCTGCCGGATCGCTCTGCACCCTGGGGAACTCCGCTGTCTGTTTTGGGCCCCCTCCCCCTCTGCCGACAATCCCAACCCCCTTCATGTGCTCTGGGGGTAGAAGAGCGGCACGCCATGGTACTTTCTGATGAGCCCACACTCCTGCCAGCGATGTGCATGACAATGACATAGAGAGAGCGTCTTGATAATTGATAGGAGACTAGATTAAAGTGCAACCAGAAAATTAACCGAGACACCATATTTTTATCTGACCAATCACGTAATAATTGAAAAATAATGGAAGTTGAAGCTCGCAGCACTGGGAGAAAATTACATGGATGCATTCTGATTGCATGCAAAAAGCTTTGCGGCTATAAAGAGTAAATTTAAAATGACTTTCTGGTGTAATCGCATTTCTTTCTTGAGGCTTGTTATGTGGAAAATCTTGATTATCATTAAATAAAGCAACATTTTAGAGTGCTCTGGTAAAGAAAGCATATAACTTCTTCGAAAATCTATTTTCTGTCATATTGCATGTAGTTTTTGATATCAGCTCATTAGGATACCAGAACTTAATGAGCTCCCACTGAGCTGAGATAGAATGCCTGTAGGCCCCTCTTAACATTTTCTAATACCCTTCCAGTCCTCGACCAATCCTCTTCCATGACCCTTTATAGCGGGATAAATGCAACGCTTGGTTGGGCAATGAAGGCTACACTTATAGTCTGGCACACACTGCTCTCTCTCTCTCTCACACACTCTCTTTCAAACCCTTTCTTTCTTTAGCACTTCAGTGCCTGGCACTCAATAAGTGGAACCCCTATTTTGGGTGTTCTGTGAATGAGTTTCCATACATGGAAAAGCTCTGCAACAATCACAGTTTAAGATCTCTTTGAGAGGTTTCCATCCAGTCAACTGTCTTTTGCTGCCAACCAGAGAGCTCTTGTAATGGTTAAGGTCATTGTCATTATCAAAAGCTGTGTCTGAATTCCTGTGCATGTGCTGAATTTGATGAACTGACTTCTCGACTGATGTATATTCAGGTGTGTAGTATAAATATATTCCTGGAAATACTGCATCCGTCATGTTGGAATTGTCCTTTAGCCTTTGGGTTCTTTGACCTGTGAAGTATGAAAATAATTTACTCAGGCTTTGTTAAACATGTACAATTTAACCATGAGGAAAATCTTTCTTGATACTTTAACGCAACCGTCGGGTTCCGGAAGTAAAAACTCCATTCATTTTCTCAATAAGAAAATTGATTTTGAATGATAACTTATAAACATTTAAAGGGAAGTTATTAATCGATAGTATTTGCTTCTGTTGAAGCCATCAGCCTGCTTTAATTCAGCATATTTTTTTTAAATAATCATGTTTGACAGTGGAATTCCAGGTGAAAAACTACGTTACCCATGATGCTGTACAGAAAATTACACCAATCAAAAAGCCTTTATTAAGCCAAAATACTAGCTCTTTAGCTCCACCCACTCCCATGAAGCACTGCGAATGATGCAATGGACAACTCATTTACAAATAACCAGCATTTGTAATTGAGTAGTTTATATTTCTCCATCATTTTTAATTTGATTATGCTGTTTGCAATGCTTCATGGGATTGTAGTTCTTTCCCTCACTAAAGCCGTTATACTTAATTTTCATTTGCTTCAAATCAAAGTTTGTATTGCTGTGATTGACGTTGTAGCCGATTGGCTTGGTGGCTTATAACTCTTTAACGAAGACTTTTTTAAAATCCCTATGGAAAAAACTAATGGAAAAAATACTTCCGGCACCAGACGGGCACTAATGCATTCTATTAGGCTACAATGAAAAGAGCCACTTTCACTGCCATTTTTTTATTTTTCATCTTTTCAAATGTAACCACTCATTAGCGCCTGTGGCTTTATGGGGGAAAAAGTGTCCATTTGAGTATTCTCAGTATTCATCTTGGTATTGTTAGAGTGTTTCATAAATGCAGCATATTCAGATATACTCATATCTGTTTTTGAATATACTGCTTTTGAATAGGTATGCATATTCAGATATGGGGACACATTATAACTTTTATTGATAACACAAAGAATTCTGGTCTGTCTTACATGAATTTGAACAGCTATATCTGAGAGAATGGTCAACAAATAGCCTAAGTGCTGAATTTGTTGGATAAATGTGTGCAGGTCCGAATATGTGTTTAAGATTCTTATGCAGTAGTAATGAAAATGACATTTACTTCATGCTGTTGGCTAAATGAGTTGAATATTGAATGAGACAGCAGGAAGTTGTAGCTGATTCATTTTCTAATGCATGTTGTGCTGGATTATAAACATTGCAAGGGTTGCTGTGATTTTATAGGGTTAAATTTTAACCTCATATTATTAGAAATTAAACTTCTTTTATCTGTCATCGATATTCAAATAACAGCAGGTGTAGAGCAACCAGTCTCTGTCATTTTCCACTGTCTGTTTCTACGGCAGTTAAGGGTGTGTTTCTCTGAAGAGCAATGCAGCGCGACGATCAATTTCTCTTCATCAAAACACACTTCTTGCACAAATGTTGTGCAACATAGTGTGTTTTTGTGTGAATATTTCAATTTGTATGTAAAAGATGTAATAAACCCGCAAGAACGCGATATATTTGCCCTTTCTTTTTCATGGCCATATATGGAGATTAGATTGGCTGTTGACGCTTCAACCTCATTTTAACCCTTCAGCTGCTGAATTTTATTCGCTGGTAAAAAACGATATAGAGATAAAGGTGCGATAATTGATGTACTTTACATATTACGTTTCAAGGAATGTGATTTAACATCCACAGCGGCAAAATGTTACCTCATATTTTCGCTTTATATACAGTTTTAGGCTATAAATATGTAGATAGAATGCGTTCATCTATTAATGTACGCTATAAACAAGTGGTTAATTTACCTACTGGCGTTAAACTGAGGTGCCTTTAATAGAATAGCTCGTTTAGAGGACAGATTTAGAGGTGTATGTGTGTTTTGTTGCTATATGTGGCTCCTGTGAGCTTTTTGCATGGTAAATAAAGAAGTGCAAAGTAAAGTGTACTTTGGCGTGGCTTCCCTTAAGGGTTCACGTGCTATGAAATAATTCCCACTTCTGAAGTCGTGATTACGAGCTTATCGCATTCAAGTTTCGACATGAGAGGGCGTTCAAGTGCAATTTTTTACCTAGGAAATCGTATTTACGATCATTCCGAGAGCATGAAAACCGCATTATTCCCCTTAAATAGCCTATGCATACAACCTTAATTCCTTCAAGTATAGTGCATTGCAAATGATCATTACAACATGTTTAGAACGTATTATAGATAGAAAATACACAACTTTTTTGTTATGCAATGCATGAAAACTAGCTAAATGTCATTTTGCGGCTTAATCGCGATAGATAGATAGATAGATAGATAGATAGATAGATAGATAGATAGATAGATAGATAGATAGATAGATAGATAGATAGATAGATAGATAGATAGAAAACGTGACTGGTGTGATTTTAAACCAAAGCATGGTTGTTAGTATTCATGCATATTTCCAAGTTCTTAATTACAGCAAGCAAACACCGTTTAAACACACACTACAGCTTTATATTCTGCATTTGGCACACGGTCCTCCTCAACCTCCCCCTCCTCGCGCGTTGACGTCACGCGCCTGCCTTGGCTTATTATTGCATGAACTATTTTGTGTAGTAGCAGCACCACTGAGCTTTTCCAGTGCCCGCCGCTTAACGTGGAGACAAATACGAGGGAGAGAGGGGAAGAGGAGGGGTGAGGGACAAATTAATCTTGGGCCACAGCGGTGGCAGAACGCGAGACAGTGAAGCATTGCAGCGAAGATTTTATTTGGCTCGTTCGCACCAAACGGGCAGCAGAGACGGAATGGATCTACCTGCCGTCGGGGAGCATGTCTTCGCGGTGGAGGGCATCGAAAAGAAGCGCTTACGGAAGGTAAAACTGCCGCGAACCAGAACTACCGTAAATGGTGCGGAGGATATATGTGTTGTTCCTGTACTGTGCCCAACACATTTTCCATCGTTTTTCAGGGCAGAATCGAGTATCTGGTGAAGTGGCGAGGATGGTCAGCCAAGTAAGTGTTTAATTGGTTATTTTTAGATGCATTAACAGTAAATGCCGAGCGATGTTGGTCGTCCGGTACCCTACATTGGTCGCGCGCTGGGCTGTTTTGTATGGATTCCATCACAAAATTTACGCGAGCGAATATCGTTCTGCCATTGTACATTATTTATGTTGCTCGTATATTTATATGTTTACATTTTCAATAGGCTACAAATGTATTTTGTTCGCGCTGCTTAACGTGTTTACGATAGCTGTATTTTATTGCAACATGCGTTGAATTTAACATATGATTTATTGCATTGTCATATTCTCCCGTCAATGTTACAGATATAACACATGGGAACCCGAGGAAAACATTCTTGATCCGCGCCTTCTTGTCGCTTTCCAAAACAGGTGAGATGGAGGACGAATAACTGAACTTGTGGTAATGCCCATATATGGTCACGGGAGGCGGGGCCAACTCCCTGCACAGTGTAGCTGAAGATTAATGGTAGCCCCATGGGTCAGGTCTGCCTGCTACAAAGACCCTCTTGATGCTTGCCTTTTATCCAGTTTTGGAAACACTCCATTGTTATTACCAACAGTGCAAGTCGTGCAAAATGAATGTGCCTTTGTATATTGACCAATCAAGATTTAATTTCCTTCCTGTCAGTTTTAGAGCAGTGGTTTTCAACCAGGGGGCCATAACACTTGAGGAGCCTTATTAAACTTTGTCACTGCAAGATGATGATTAAAGTTATTTTTAATAAATAATTTTAATTACTGTATAATTAAATATGAATGTGAATTCTAGTTCCCTTAACAACTGTTGTTTTTATTCAAGAACATAGTTATTGTAACTTTTGTGATCACAAACTTAATTGCAAATATTAATTTTAATATGTAGACATTTCTAATTTTAGGGGATTTTTAGTACTGTCAAAAAGTTTGAGAACCACCGTTCTTTGGAACAAGGCTACTTTAAGCGCATACATTGAACCAGCTTTTGTTTTGGAACAGCTTAGATCAAATAATTTCATACATTCATATATGAAAAATACATCAGTAGCAGTGTTCTTACAAGTGGACTTGCCCCCTATACTCATGCCTATGATCTAATCTGCTGTGTCAAAGGTCTTGTGATGTTCTCACACCCTTCTGTTCTTAAGATAAAAGTAGAATGAGTATCAAAGCATTCCAGAATCTAAAGGAAAAGAATTGTGAAGTTTAGATAGCAGTTTTTGCAAGATATTTGTTGTGTTTCACTCACTGGTTTAGCTGCACTAGAAGTGTGAGAGTGTCATATTACCCGTTGTGCGCTTGTTTTGTGTTGTAACCTAGTGATCAAAGAGATTGTGATCTGAATGTTGCGCTACTGTTGATAAGAACACTCTTACAAATAAAGGTTTCAAAAGTGCGTTTTAACAATAGAAGAGCCATTTTTGGTTCCCCAAAGAACCTTTCAGTGAACAGTTCTTAAAAGAATCATGTTTTCTTTGTGTGAAGAACATTTTGATAATCTAAAGAACCTTTTTCCGCTATAAAGAACTTTTTTTGTGCAATGGAAATTAATGTTAAATGTTCTTCATGGAACTATTATTGATGCAAATAAAGAACCTTTATTTTTAAGAGTGAATGAAAATAATGGTTCTGTTACACATGAATGGATTAATGAATGTTCCTTTTAAGGGTTAGTTCACCCAAAAATGAAATTTCTGTCATTAATTACCCACCCTCATGTCGTTCTACACCCGTAAGATCTTTGTTCATCTTCAGAACACATATTAAGATATTTTTTAAGAAATCTGTTTCTGAAGCACACATAGACAGCAATGTCATTGCACCTTTTGAGGTCCCAAAAGGTAGTAAAAACATTGTTAAAATAGTCAATGTTACTACAGTGGTTCGACCTTAATGTTATGAAGTGACGAGAATACTTTTTGTGTGCAAAAATATTGAGCTGGCATTCAGACGTAAACACGGAAGCCCGCACTGCGTTCACAACGTCAACTGTGTATGACAGTTCAAATTGTAAAATAAAGTTTTTGTTGTGTTGTTTTTGCGCACAAAAAATATTCTTGCTGCTTCATAATATTAAGGTTGAACCACTGTAGTCACGTTGACTGTTGTAACAATATTTTTACTACCTTTCTGGACCTCAAAAGGTGCAATGTCGTTGCTGCCTGTGTGGTTCAGAAACCCTCAGATTTCATCAAAAATATCTTAATTTGTGTTCTGAAGATGAACGAAGGTCTTACAGGTTTGAAACGACATGAGGGTGGGTAATTAATGACAGGAATTTCATTTTTGGGTGAACTAACCCTTTAAGCATTTTAGCTTTAGTTGTTCTTATAACCCAAGCTTTGAGAATGTCAAATATGTTGTGTTGAAAACTGTGCATTTATATATGTTTTATGCACTGTTTTCAGAGAAAGGCAGGAGCAAATGGTGGGATATCGAAAAAGAGGGCCTAAACCCAAACACCCCCTGGTCCAGGTACATCAGCTTTTACATGGACAACATTTGTTACTCCAAATGCAGTTTTTATCTTCCAGTCAGTGCATAAGTTGGCAATATTATTGCAAAAGGTTATTCCTGTGCACGGTCTGAATAAAAGTTTCGTTTCATTATGAATCAATAAAAGGCTCCTTTCTGTCTGCATGCATCTTAATGTACTGAGGTCCTTTATGACTTCATGTGCTTCTGTAGTTGATTTTACCTATAAAATATTAATGAGAATGGCGTTTGTAACCTCAAAACATAAATTCACATAATAAGACTGCATGCTGTTAAAATAAAGGTTCCAAGAGGTGGTTTTCGTAGCGATGCCATAGAGGAACCATTTTTCGTTCTCGAAACGAAGAACCTTTCAGCAAACAGTTCTTAAAAGAACAATTTTTTTTCTTAGTGTGAAGAACATTTGTAACACTTTAGTGTAGAATATGGTCATTCAGAATAAGGCATTAATATGTGCTTTAATAAGTAGAAAGTAGTAATAAACAGCCAATATGCAGGCTAATAAGCAACTAGTTACAAGTGATAATCGTTCCTCATACTGAAATGTTACCGGAACATTTTAATAATATGAAGAACTTTTTTCCACTATAAAGAACCTTTTGTGCAATGGAAAGGTTCTATGGTTCCAAAGGTTGTTCATGGAACCATCAATGCTAATCAAAAGAACCTTTATGAAAACAGCTAAATGTGTTGTAAAATAAATAACAAATGATGGACTTCCAGTTCATTTGAGAAGTCAATAAATATTCTCTCTTTGTCCCAGCTTCCTGCGTTTGCTCGTAGATCAAGCATCCTGGGTGGTCTTCAGGACACATCACTGGATGAGGAGAACCAACCCAAAGTGGATTCCCTCCAGATCCACCGCTCACGGCCACAGCATTACCAGCTGAACAGTAAAAAACACCATCAGTACCAGCCCAGCTGCAAGGAGATATCCGTTGAACAACATATGAGCGGGAAAAAGAAACACTTTTACCAGCTGAACAGCAAGAAACATCATCACTACCAGCCAGACCCTAAGATGTATGACACGCCACTCACGGGACCCAAAGAGGTCAAGGGTCAAGACCCTTCCAACAAAGGTTGGAACCTCCCTCCAGCCTTGCAACAGAAGTGGATTCGGAACAAAGACACTGGCTGCCTGAGTAAAGTGAAAGATCTGTCTATCGAGCTCAAGGGTCTGCCGGATAACGCTAACAAAGCAGAGCGGGCACTCAGAACGAGCGCCAAAGAGTTTGCGCTCCCTAACGCCATCAGCAGCAAGATGAAAATAATCAAGAACAAAAACAAAAACGGCCGAATTGTGATTGTAATGAGCAAATACATGGACAAAGGTGTGCATTCATCCAAAGTAAAAAACAGGGATGTTTCTGAAGTGGAAATGCAACACAATGAGGAATCTACACTGATTAATACGGACAATCTGTCTGATGGTGAAACGGCAGACCAAGGAAAAGGCAGTGAGAATGGTTCTATTGAGAACAATAAGAATCTTTCTTCTACTAGTGAATGTGTTCATGAAAAGTCCCTCGAAAATATTGAACTTCCAAAAGATACGCCTACAGAGACTGAACAAAAACTGATGGATATATGCGACCAACCAAACTCTTCACCCATGGCAGCAAAGAAAGCTGCCCTATCCCACACTGACACCAGAACCAATCCCCTTAAGAGGAACCTGTCAGAACCCAGTGAGGATGTGAGAAACTGTAAGCAGTTCTTCAGCTACAGGAGCATCAGTGCACCAAACACCATGCTTTCTTCCCCTCAGAGAGAACCTATAAACCTGCATTACAGAGGCAGTCACGCCGCCAGAGCGTATAGTTATGACTTTAGCGACACCATTCCCGAAGAGCCTATTGATTTAAGCTGTGGTCCAACCAAAACTCTAAAACAGTTTCCTACAGGGGAGAAGGTTTCAGGAAGCTCAGTGCAAGAGGAGAAAACGGACAGCCATTTGAAACCGTTTGTGGGTAACGTTATCATCACAGATATCACTACGAACTGCTTAACTGTGACCTTTAAGGAATACGTTCAAGGAGAATGACAACAATATGTTGGACTGTCAATCAACCAGCTCAAATTTGATTCATTTCAGATGCACTGATTATTGTCATTCCTGAAGATATATTTACACATTTAAACACATAAACATATATATATATATATATACAGTACAGTCCAAAAGTTTGGAACCACCAAGATTTTTAATGTTTTTAAAAGAAGTTTCGTCTGCTCACCAAGGCTACATTTATTTAATTAAAAATACAGTAATATTGTGAAATATTATTACAATTTAAAATAACTGTGTACTATTTAAATATATTTGACAAAGTAATTTATTCCTGTGATCAAAGCTGAATTTTCAGCATCGTTACTCCAGTCTTCAGTGTCACATGATCCTTCAGAAATCATTCTAATATGCTGATCTGCTGCTCAATAAACATTTATGATTATTTTCAATGTTGAAAACAGTGTACTTTTTTTTTCAGGATTCCTTGATGAATAGAAAGTTCAAAAGAACAGCATTTATCTGAAATACAAAGCTTCTGTAGCATCATACACTACCGTTCAAAAGTTTGGGGTCAGTAAGAATTTTTATTTTTATTTTTTTGAAAAGAAATTAAAGAAATGAATACTTTTATTCAGCAAGGATGCATTAAATCAATCAAAAGTGGCAGTAAAGACATTTATAATGTTACAAAAGATTAGATTTCAGATAAACACTGTTCTTTTGAACTTTCTATTCATCAAATAATCCTGAAAAAAAATATTGTACACAAATATTTTGTACAATTGTACACATTAAATGTTTCTTGAGCAGCAGATCAGCATATTAGAATGATTTCTGAAGGATCATGTGACACTGAAGACTGGAGTAATGATGCTGAAAATTCAGCTTTGCCATCACAGGAATAAATTACTTTGTGAAATATATTCAAATAGAAAACAGTTATTTTAAATTGTAATAATATTTCACAATATTACTGTTTTTTATTGTATTTTTAATTAAATAAATGTAGCCTTGGTGAGCAGACGAAACTTCTTTTAAAACATTAAAAATCTTAGTGGTTCCAAACTTTTGGACTGTACTGTATATATATATATATAGGGTTTGTTTGTTTAGATGCCGGTTGTGTTTTTTAACACATACAATTGTGATGGTTGGCATTTTGCTGCTGTTGAAATTGAATTGAAAACCCCATAACTGTACAGTGTGTAACATTGTTTATAAAACTTTGAATTGTTATGAATTTTGCTACTTTTGGAGAAAGCACACTGGTGGATTGGAAGAATTCATTGAAGATTGATGTTAAATGCACTTATTTACACCTTTCAATGTTCATGTCCATCATGGACCACATCATTTTTTTCTTCCAATGTTGGGGATTTAAGCTTTTTTCAAATGTACAAATAATTGGGATCTATACATTTTGAGTTGCTTTGGAAGGTGTCTTCATAATGTACATGAATGTACCTTAAAAAAGTATTTTTGGATATTAGCGTAACAGATTTTGTTTTGCGGAAAATATTTTACTTGACTGGATTTCCAGATGCTGTTGGCCTGTGAGGTCTTCCTGTGCAATGCTAGAAAAACAACTGGATTGTTTAATGTTCCCTATCCGTAAGACGTTTAAGTTGCACTTTATCATCTCCTGGATCTCTTTCATTAATGAATTCAATAATAATAAAAAAATAAACCCAGTAAAGGCTGTTTATCCTTAATGCAGAATAATTCTGTAACAGCAGTATAACTATGGTCAGAGATCATCAAAACTGTTACATATGACCAGAAAGTAAATGTACGTTTGATGCTTACATTGGACGGTGTAATGCTATAGGTTTTGTATGTATTGGAATCAATTTACAGTCAGTGCAATGTACTGTAATTACGCAATGAGATGTACAGTATGTAATGTACAAATTACACAATAATGGCATCACTGTTAAGGCCATTTATATGCATAACGCCATGTTTTATGCACACAATGAAGTGTCAGTTTGAAAATGCTTCTTAAATCAATATTAAACTCTTCAATAATAAAAACGGATGATTTGTTTTATAATGTGTCACTCTGTGTTCAGTTATATAATTACTTTAATTTTGTCTAATTGACTGCATACAGAGACTTCAAGGAGGAAATATATTAGGCAAATTTGCGTTATGTTATGTGTTGTCCGAAATTGAATACTTCCCTATATGTGGAAAAACAGTAGCTAGGTTATGCCAAGCGAGTAGTAGCCTATGTCCGAAAACATATTAGAAAAGCAGTAGGCGAAAAGTCCCCGGATGATTTACGACTTCTGCTGAGATTCTGAAATGCACACAAAGCCAATGGAAGATGATAATAATAATAAGACCATCTCTGGTGCACGTTCGATGGACACTTTACTCTCCCATGAGGCCACAGGAGTTACAGTGAAGCGACGCAACTGACACTGGTAGGTCACCTGACAGTAAAAACATGGCGAATGTAGTATACGACCGGATTACATTCATATACCCTATTCATAGACAGAGTTGGGGAGTAACTAGTTACATGTAACGGCGTTACGTAATTTAATTACAAAATAAATATAACTGTAGGCTAATCCATTACAGTTACTGAGAAAAAAAATGTGTAATGAATTACACTTATGAAAATGCTTTATATTTTCTGTAAAAAAATCTAGGATACTTTAAATAATATTAATTTGTTTAATTGATTTCTTTACCACGTTGCATTGAAATATGAGACACCAATGTTTCAGGACACAGAATAGGACATATGCTTAATCAATAACTTATTAAGTTTTATTTCCTATTTGGGTTTATGTCTATGTTTTATTTTTTTAAGATTAACTGTTGTTTTTTCCAAAGCATTGTTAGATGCATTAGATTTGATTTCAAAAACAGTATCTATATATTGTTAAGATTTTAAATCTCAGAAGGATCTCAAAGTAAAAAGAGGTGCTAAAGTCTGATTTTGTGGTGGCTGTGCTTTAAAATTAAATTATTATAATCTTTATTCATGTGACGACGGATTTTGAAAGTCTGACAGTAATCAGTGTTGACTTAAACCCTGCCTGGTTTAAATGTTTGAAAATGTTTAACAGTTGAAAACATTCATTAGAAACTTAGAAAAGTAATCAAAAGTTATCAAATATAATCAGTTAAAAAAGTATTTGAGATAGTTACACCACTTATTAAACGTTAAATAGGGTAACTTGTAATCTGTAACCTATTACAAATCAAAAGTAATCTTCCCAAACACTGTAGGCTAAATTCAAGCTCAAATGTACCTAGATTTCGGATGCAGCGAGAGGCACTAATAAATTAGCATTATTTTTCTTCCTCTGCTCCAACCTTACATTACCACAGTTTTATTTGGTTGAACATTGTATATGGTCTAATAAGATTTCTAGAGTTGTGATTAATGACATTTAGCAATGCTGCCTCCTAGGTGCAGTACTGCATGTTCATAAAGCACTTCCATATCTATCAACCCCACATCATTCTGCAGCGGCTCGTGCGTAAATAATGAAATGAATGGAAAGTGAACTGATTACTATTCAAAGAAAACGAGCGATCTAAAATACATGTATCATCATGCCATCTTTTTTGGTGAGTAAAATAAATCCATATTTTGTCAAGATGATCTTTAAACTGATTTAAATAATATTAGATCCACATGATGATACTGTCCCCTTCTGAGGTAGCCATCATAATTCGGACCCAAAATTCTGTTCCAAGAAGATATAATAATGCATTGGGAGAGAGGGGGGTACTTTGTACTTTATGACATGTTCTATTCTATTCTATTCTATTCTATTCTATTCTATTCTATTCTATTCGTAGTGTGAACTGTTTCCTACAAACATCAAATGTGTGGCAAAATAAAAACCTGCTAAAAGCAACACAATAATCAAATTAAATGAACAAATGAAAACCACTTCCTCCGAACATCTCTCTTTGTTTGAGATTTAATTTATTAGAAGATAAAAAAATATGTAGCTATTAAAATATATAGCCTACTATCATGGGCTACATATGATAATTCGATTAAAAAATATTTCGGGACTAATATGGATTAAGATCTGTCGAATTAACCACAGCTCAAGCAATTAACGCTGAATTATTTTTATCGTTATTATTATCGTGTTATTATTATCGTGTTATATTTTATAGGATGAAAACAAGTTTTTGCAGTTTTATTGATTAATATAAATCTGTTTAAAGACAGTTAAAAAAAGAAGCTAATTAGATTTCATTGGACACACCGTCTCTCTTTTAGCCTGAATTTAGGACATTTCTTGTCATTATAACGAATAATAGCCTACAATATTTTTATTCCTTCGATAAAAAAAAAGTATTTTAAAAGAACACGTTGTTTTTCGTATTAAAAAAAATCAAATTGATGCCGTGGTTGCCTATTTATATGTGTAAATAATAATAATAATAATAATAATAATAATAGCTAATAATATCAACATGTTTTTGGATTAATTTGAATTCATCGAATCAAAATAATAATAAGAAGAAGAAGAAGAAGAAGAAGAAGAAGAAAAACATGGAGAAAACTAAAAACAAGCTAATTTTCCAAGTTTATTCCTATCCGTCGCATCGACAGAATCGGATAAAAATCGAATGGATCTTTCAAATCAATAAAAGATTATTAGACCGCAGATCATTTTCTCTTCAACACCGAACACAACATTTCACATGTGTGTAAAATATGATATTTCTTAATAATAATAATATAATATGAATAGCCTATACTGTCAATGGCTTGACAGACAGTCAAACGACTGCTTAAAATAAAATTTACAAGACTATTGTTTGTCCGAAGTAGTTAAGTTTATTGTTTTATAATAATTCTAAATATTTATAACTATTATTTATTATTTAAAAACTACACGTTTGTAATTTCCA
This sequence comes from Megalobrama amblycephala, assembly GCF_018812025.1. NCBI lineage: Eukaryota > Metazoa > Chordata > Actinopteri > Cypriniformes > Xenocyprididae > Megalobrama > Megalobrama amblycephala. The sequence goes on along the minus strand of NC_063044.1, from coordinate 15,553,734 downwards.
AATTCGTCTGAAGTCGAATTTACCGTAGCCTATTGATTTATTCAAATCATAAAATCTTAAAATCTATTAAATAAATTAATTTAATAAGTGGTTTATGGTTTGTACAATGTTACAAATTAGATTACTTCCCAGTAACCCGAATATAAAGGATATGGACAAAATGACCTAACTATTTTCTTGCCTGTTGAAATCTGTGAAATCTATCGATGCGCCGCAGCACATATAGAGGATTTATAACTACAACTGTTACTGTTATGCACTTACTTAGCTATCTTATTGTTTATCCTATTTATTATTATTATTTATTTCGTTGTTTGTATTGTTTTTAAACGTTTTTTTTTTTTATTCTGCTGTCATTTGACAGGGCAGTGGTGGCATGACATGAAGGAACAGATTCAAGATGCCCTTTTGCGTTTCGTCCATGTGCGTTTGAAATGAAGAATGAGCGTTTGAATTCAGTCCTATTAATTAAAAAAGATAAATCAAACTCCACAATAGGGTTTAGACACGCAAACCGTGTCTGGCGCTTTCTGTTAAATAAATATGCGATTAATAGGGGACTTATCAAAAAGCCCTGATTGCAGTTAGTCCGGACTAGTATATGTAATAAACACGACATATTTGCTTTCAAAACAACGCTCATAATTGCCATTTTAAACGCTCTCGCCTCGATCACTTGACTCCTCCTCCCAGCGCGGCAGCTCCACTCACACAGTACAGCCGCCCTGCAGTGCCATGGTAACAGCGATGACGTCTCTTCGAAGAGAGTATTATGGGCTATCGAGGATTATTCAGGCAGAGGGCTGAGGGGAAAAAAATAGCTGCGAGGTTGAAGTAAACATGGAGCTCTCAGCCGTCGGGGAGCGGGTCTTCGCCGCCGAATCCATCATTAAACGGCGCATAAGGAGAGTAAGTGCCCACACCAGCCTGCTCGTCTCGGCTTCGGCTCTGTTACAGAGGCGCCTGGTTATTTGTTTATGTCCGCTGACATTTTATACGCGATAGGTTAGCTTAGCAGCGTTAGCTTGCTAATTTGAATCTCTCTGTGCTTTTACCCGCAGGGCCGGATGGAGTATCTCGTCAAATGGAAAGGCTGGTCTCAAAAGTGAGTGGTAATGACACGTTAACGGCAGTTGTTGTAACGGAAGGAGCGGTTTCAGGCTCCCCGAGCTCGCTGAGCGTTAGCACGGCTGCAGCACGGACTGTGTAACGGGGCTCCTGTGAACGTTAGCTGACAAGGCCAGTGATGGGAGACAGTCAATATACAAGCTTTATTGGTTGATTAAACGGTTCATATTGGAAAAAACACGAATAAAAAGAATATATATATATCCATTTATATATGTATCAATAAATATTATGCTTGCGCATTAAAAAAAAATCCCCTGAAGTGATTAAAAAATGCACTGAATAGTAATAAATGTTTTTAAATATGCACTTTGAATTGGTTTCGGACGTTGTGATTTGCGAATAATTAAGCATGCAATTATTGGTGCAGATACAGCACCTGGGAACCAGAGGAGAATATTCTGGATGAGCGTCTTTTCGCGGCTTTTGAAGAAAGGTAAATGTATTTTCGTTATTTCTGTAATTCTAGTAGAAAAATTAAATATTTTTTTTGACGTCATTATTTTTGACGTTTTAAAATAGCATTTCTCTGATTAATTTTTTTTCTCTTATTGCAGAGAGCGTGAGAGGGAGATGTTTGGTCCAAAAAAGAGGGGACCCAAACCAGAAACATTTTTAATGAAGGTGAATTTTTTTATATATATATATATATATATATATATATATATACTTTACCCTGAAACAAAAATCGATTTTGTGCTTGTTTAATTGTCCTTTGCTTGCTTTCTTTTTAATGCTATTGCACTTTTATGAGTTAATTTTTTTTTTTAAATGTTGTGCATAAATATTTAAATTATATTTGACATTTTTATAGGCAAAAGCTAAAGAAAAAGGCAAAAACTATGAGTTCAGGCGGGAGATGTCTCGAGGAATACGGGTGTCGTTCCCGGTAGCAGAACCGGTTGTGACTCCCAGAGCACGTGAAGGACTACGGGCAGTCGTGCCAACGATTTTTCCACCGAGCACCATCAACAGAGGTGAAAGTGTCCGTGTGCATCCACCGGACTCTGAGAGAGACCCACTGATGCACGGGGCGCCAGTTCACCGCCCGTTGGATTTTGCCAGCTCACCAAAAAAGCGAGGACCAAAGCCAAAGTTGCGTCCAGCTGGAGGTTCATCCAGTGAAGGTGTTAAAAGAAAGGCAGATGAACCTTTATCTTATCGCCCTTCCAAAACCGAGAGATCTGGAGAGACCTCTAACTGTGATGTCATCCGTTTATCCCAGAAGATCCAAGCGGAATCCAGCCTCGTTCATAAGCAAATGGGAAGCAGGTCAAGTGATGTCAAATTTACACATGGCAGCACCATCTTAAAAGCTGGGCTTGGTGTTTTGGGACATCGACGGAAGGACAGCTCCAGTGGTGCCATAAACCAACAACCCAAGATGAAGCATCCTCCCAAAAACAATTTATTCAGATCTACCGATCAAACCAGAGAGCAACTGTCTCTGAGTTTTGTAGATGACACAGAGCAGTCCTGGTTGCCTTGTTTGAAGAATATGGAGAAAATCGTTGTTACTGACGTAACAAGTAACTCTTTGACTGTAACCATAAAAGAGAGTTCAACGGACAAAGGCTTCTTCAAAGAAAACAGATGATGTGATTTTAGTTTATGTATGCGTGTATGTATGTATGTATGTATGTATGTGAATGGAATATTGTAATCAAATTAGAAACAACCTACATTTCTATATCATTTGTAGTCTATAAATGTAAAGTCTTGCAATCATGTACATAATGCAAAAACAAAATATATATATATACATAGTCTATCTTTAGCCTACATTTCCATTCACATTTTCTATGAAAATGAAGTTTATTTTTCTATTTCCCAGATTTTATGTAATGTACACCAGTTGATTCCTCCTTTTGGTTGCCTTCTTCAGCTTTATCATGAATGTAGGCATAGATGCTGTTAACACATATTAACGTTTCGACTTAACGCACCTTTTTAAGGGACACATTGTTTAGTCCCTCTTTTATGAACTAATTGTATTTTTCTGGTTAGATTTTGTATATATTTGAAGGTCCAAACAGTAAAGCACACCCTTTAGAAAGAGAGAAGGGAAATAAGCTGCGTATATAATTAAATCCATTTTAGGCCTAAATATTTAAGGCACAATAATTTAAGCTTTATAATCGCATTTCGTAATTTTTCGTTTTTCCGTTGAATATATAATTGATTTGGGGTTTCTGTGTCTTAATATTTCATTATGATGCGGTTTTTAGTCCTCGTCAAAAACGAAAGTGTGATTGGTAAAAATAATTTCTAAATTGCTGAAGTTCTGAAGTAAGCTCGCAGCCTGGTTTCAGTGGTGAAATTAAAAACATTTTATTATAATTATGTGATGTTAACTTGTTTAACGGTTTAGCCTAAACGAGTTCAGTATTTTTGCGGAGAGAACAATGTGTATCGGAGCTTGAAATAAAAATGTAATTTAGCTGCTTCTAGGAGCCTTTCCCATTATTGGTTTTAAACATTGTTCGCGCACAAATCCTTGCAAATCGTTTTTATCTTGCCTTGCTTTAATTTAATCAAATTGTTATAAAAACAGAAAGCTCTTTAGGTCGGGGTTTTCATTATAGACTGAGTGCCTGTAAACAAAGACTAAAGATCTTAAACTGATATATGATAAATATATCTTAAACAGCATGTCGGCCTATTTTGGCAGGATTAGATCACATTTACCGATAGCGTCGTGCGCTTTTAATGACATTCAAAAATATTAAACATTGTTTAAGTTGTCAAGGGAGTGGGTGAAAAAAATGGCGACTGGTCAAAACCAATCATGTTCATTCGTCGTATTCACTCCGTTTCAGACTTATTTCTATTATATTTCTATTAGCTTATATTATTATGAACAATAATTATAACAATAATTATTATTATTTGAATAATATGCCGCTGCATTGCCACACGAGCGTCGCGGCAAACAAACATTTCTACCGTAGTGTAATTTATGGATTTATTTTTTAAAGATCTCGTAGGTAAAGCATTTCTGGCCTATAGCGTTTACTGTCGGGCAACAAACGTAATTATTAGACATTATTAATAGCCTATATTTAAATAATGGCAAAAAATACAAACGCTGAAACGGATTTTCATTATCGGGATGATTTTGAATTGAAATGTAGTAAAAACGATAAGCGTTTTTTGAGGAAGTTCAGTCCACCAAAAGCCACAAGATGTCGCCATGAACTTGATACAGATCCTTATTCCTCTTAATAACGCCTAATTCCGTGTATATCGAACTGATTTTGCTTCAAAATTAAATATTGAAGAGTACACTGATATGTATAACAGTCACAGATGTTCAATGTGTCAAATGTCGCCGTGTTTGTACTGTATATTTTCATTGGTTTAAATTTGGATTGTCAGTGTTTTGTGTTTTGTTATTGAAATGTAAAAATAAACACATCTGAGGCATTAAGGATTCAAGACTCAATATAACACTGAAATAAGTGTTGAAGTAATTCTAATGTTTTTAGTTTTTAAATGAACGTTTGTACTTTTTTTTTTAAGAAAAAAAAAGGCTGCGATATTTATTTATTTATTTATTTTCACGGCAATGGCTTTTGTGACAATATCTTTGCTCTTTACGGTCCCACCCTTTGATATTTCTTATCGTATGCGCCATTCAGACATTTTAAGCGCAGCTTAAGTAGGCTATACAATTGTTTTGACGCCTATTGAGATTCGAGAATTATATTTCAGTATTAGAAATCACCGCTATTCTGCCAAATTAGAATTTCAGAAGGGTAACATTAAGATTGTATGTGGGATTTACAGACAGAGAGAAAAAAGATTGTATTTTGTTCTTTGCGACCACGTTTATAAGTTGTGCATTATTTCATAGACTTAAATTATGCGCGCGCGACCGCAGAGCGCTCTTTAGTGTACGCGCACTTGTCTGATACTCGTTTTCTGACACTTAATAGCTTTCAATATAAAATTCAATATATATTATTAAAATATTATTAATATAAGTTGACCTTATAATAAATCTATACTATGTTTGAAAATATAGCCTATACGTTCTTAATAGTATAGCCTATATATTTTGAAACTGACCATTTTTTAAGGTGCACAGTTTTGTAGGGAACTTAAAGTGTTAATACTCCACATGTCCACCTCATTTACTCAGCTGATGACTAACCTCCCTAACTATGACAGAAATGGCAGGGTCATCACCTTTGACATGGTGCTTTGAAAGGTTCCCAAAGTGTGTTCATGTATAACCTGTGTTAAATCCATAGATGTTATCAGGCTCAAACACATACCACCACTTTTGGTAAATAGGATTTATTAAATGTATGGGACTTGTTTTTACATATTCAGAAACCCTTTGAGCTCTCAAAATATGTGAAATATGTAAAAGAGACATATGTGTTTTATTTAGCTATGCTGATTAATTTCAACATATGGATAACATAAAGCATAAAATAATGCATGCATGTAAAGTAATAGAATACTATGAGTGTGTAAATTAAATGAATAAAATTTATTTGATTATATTATAATTAACACTGCTATAACATACATTTTTCAATTTCAAAATTTCCCAATTTAAAATGTAAAAATCAAATATTAATACCTTTCCTCATATTTCCATATTCACAGATCATGATTTACAAATTACTATTTTGAGCTTGCATTAATGTAGCTGGCAAAGAAAACTGAATTGGCTTAAAAATAAGTTCAGTTATTGTGCACATAAGAGAAGGAGAATTAACAAAATCAAAAGTATGTTTGAAAGATGTTGTGAATGTTACTTCATCAGTACACGGGTGTTGTTGTCTCCCAGCGATAACCTGAAAAAAAAAAGTCCCTTAAAAAAGTCCCTTAAAAATTCCTCAATCCCAAAATGGAATGATAGGAAATGGCTGATGTAAACAAGGAATTCAGTTCTTTCTGTGGAGCCTCACCTGACTAATGCCGCAGCAATCAGGCCGCCAGTAATGGGCCCCACCCAGTAGATCCAGTGGTGAGTCCAATAGTTGGTCAGCACTGCAGGACCAAACACTCTTGCAGGATTCAGACAAGTACCAGACACATCACCCCTGAATCCCACAGAAGATGTTAATCTCCAGACCACACACAGGAAATGATGTATAACATAATCAACAAACTCACCCTGCTAGCACATTAATAATGACTGTGCAGCCCACCAAAAATGGAACCAAAGGACTTTTGCTCTTGGCATTAACTGCACCCAATAAGACCACCATGGTAACTAGACACGTCATGGCAATTTCTCCAAATAATGCCTTCACAATATGGTCATCAGCCTGGAGAAGCGTAAATGCCGCACCTTGAGCTTTTGCATAGTTCTCATTTGAGGTCATTCCCTAAAAAGGAAGCAAAAAAAAAACAAAAACAAACATCCAATCCGTTGAAGTGTGACTGGTGAATTTAATGTTGCATGCAAAAATGGCTCAATGTCACGTGTATCTCACCTTGGCCATGACTGCACCAAGTAAACCTCCAGTAAGCTGAGAGATCAGGTACGGTGCCACCATTTTCAGCTTCATTCCACCACAGAGGTAGATGGCTATGGTGAATGATGGATTGAAATGAGAACCACTGTGACAGGGGAAAAGATTATTGCATTATTCATCAATAACCTTTTTATCCAAAGCAACTCTCCAGAACTGGGACAAACCCCCTGGAGCAAACAGGTGATCTCTGGTGGTCCCCTGATGGTACTGCAGTGGATCGGTGGATTCATATTTATAAGACAACCCTGACCTATATATATTTGTGTGTGTTTATATATAAAATATACATATACACATATACATGAGTACAAAAATACATTTCTTCTCACCTGATCTCTGCCATACATGCAATCAGTACCGCCACTGCGAGACCATGAGCCAGAGCAGGTTGGAGTCTGCCGGCATCCTCCACATTTTCAATGACAGACACACATCCGATGAACACAAAGAAGGTGGTCCCCACCAGCTCAGCTACACACGGCTGAAAGACCCGCTCATATAGGTTGGGCTCTCTCATAGAATGTTGTCCCATCTTATCCATCAGAGCTTTCTCCATGTTGTTAAGTTCCACTTTATCTTCAGCCATTCTTTCTGAGGCACGTATATCTCTCTGATGGCTGTGTCCTAATATCTTGGAGGGCATCTACTCATCATTTGAATGTGAGTGACAGAAAGCAAGCATTAAATTCCTCAATGACCTTTGAGGGCAATTGATGATTGAAAAGACTAATAATAAATGTAAAATGTTGACCAGTGGTAAGGAAAATATGCTGAAGGAGATTAAAATTTAACATATGCCTCTGCACTCAGCTAATTTAGACATACCTGAAATTATTTAAAACACCAGAAAGTTTAACCTGTGCTGCAACATGTCCTGGTTACATGGATTACAAGGAAAACTAGCTCAAGTTTAGAAAACTACCTGAAACAGTAACTTAATAATGGAAATTTATTTTCCCACCAAAAACAAAAATGAAAAGTTAAAGGTTAACCAAATAGTGGAGACTTTAAAAGTCTTAGCACTATGTGATCACATTTACTTTTGTAACTACTACTAGGTAAAAAAAAAAAAAATCAAAGCTTATTCTGTATCAAAGACTAAAGACATATACTAATGGATCATATTACATTGTGGCAAGAAAATATATATTTTTTATATGAAACCCCCTGAAAAGGCTGTAGTCCTCTCTTGGTGCTAGGAAATTGAAGACTTATGGCCACTAGGTGGCAGCAGCAGCATAAAAGTCTAATCAGTGGTAGTATTTGATTCCTGCCCAAATGGCACACTTCATATGCACTTACAGTCCTGTGTACTTAAAATGGCCATCGCATGTGCGTGATCGAGAAGTCCGAGACCATAGGGCAGGGGTGTCAAACTCAGTTCCTGGGGGGCCACAGTCCTGCAGAGTTTAGCTCCAATCCTTCTCCAACACACCTGTAGTTTTCAAATAAGACTGAAGGACTTGATTAAATGAATAAGGTGTGTTTAATTACAGTTGAAGATAAACTCTGCTGGGCTGTGGCCCTTTAGGAACTGAGTTTTGCACCCCTGCTGTGTCCGTCAAAGCGGCATAACATCGCAAAAGTGTGGATCAGCAGACCAAAAAGTAAACTCATATGATATATTTGACTGTATTAAACATAATACATTAATAATAACATACCAATATTATGTGTATTTAACAAACCAATGAATAAAATTATGTAAGATCATGTGAAAACTATAAAATATATACAAAAAATATTGCAAATGCAACTGAACTTCATACAAGTTCTTTGATATCAGAACATGAGGATGTGATTCCATAAGAGATCTGAGAAAACCTAGCGATCAGGTGTTTTCAATCTCATCTGAAATGAGCAGTGTCGGGGGTAATGCATTACAAGTAACATGTATAATGTAATCAGATTACTTTTTGATGTAAGGAGTAACTTAAGGTGTAAAAGGAGTAAAGTAACTTTTTTGGGTGTAACGAGTAAAGTAATACATTACAAGTAACATGCGTTACGCAATCAGATTACTTTTCCGGTGTTACGAGTAAAGCATTACAAGTAACGTGCATTACATCATCAGATTAATTTTTCGGTGTTACAAGTAATGCATTACGTCATCAGATTGCCTTTTCTGTATTACGAGTAAAGCATTACAAGTAACATGCATTACATAATCAGATTACTTTTTCGGTGTTACAAGTAATGCATTACAAGTAATGTGCATTACATCATCAGATTACCTTTTCTGTGTTACGAGTAAAGCATTACAAGTAACGTGCATTACGTTATCAGATTACTTTTTCGGTGTTACAAGTAATGCATTACGTCATCAGATTACCTTTTCTGTGTTACGAGTAATGCATTACGTCATCAGATTACCTTTTCTGTGTTACGAGTAAAGCATTACAAGTAACGTGCATTACATCATCAGATTACTTTTTCTGTGTTACAAGTAATGCATTACGTCATCAGATTACCTTTTCTGTGTTACGAGTAAAGCATTACAAGTAACGTGCATTACATCATCAGATTACTTTTTCTGTGTTATGAGTAAAGCATTACAAGTAACGTGCATTACGTAATCAGATTACTTTTTCGGTGTTACAAGTAAAGCATTACAAGTAACGTGCATTACGTCATCAGATTACCTTTTCTGTGTTACGAGTAAAGCATTACAAGTAACGTGCATTACGTAATCAGATTACTTTTTCGGTGTTACAAGTAATGCATTACAAGTAATGTGCATTACATCATCAGATTACCTTTTCTGTGTTACGAGTAAAGCATTACAAGTAACGTGCATTACGTTATCAGATTACTTTTTCGGTGTTACAAGTAATGCATTACGTCATCAGATTACCTTTTCTGTGTTACGAGTAAAGCATTACAAGTAACGTGCATTACATCATCAGATTACTTTTTCGGTGTTACAAGTAATGCATTACGTCATCAGATTACCTTTTCTGTGTTACGAGTAAAGCATTACAAGTAACGTGCATTACATCATCAGATTACTTTTTCTGTGTTACGAGTAAAGCATTACAAGTAACGTGCATTACGTAATCAGATTACTTTTTCGGTGTTACAAGTAAAGCATTACAAGTAACGTGCATTACGTCATCAGATTACCTTTTCTGTGTTACGAGTAAAGCATTACAAGTAACGTGCATTACGTAATCAGATTACTTTTTCGGTGTTACAAGTAAAGCATTACAAGTAACGTGCATTACGTCATCAGATTACCTTTTCTGTGTTACGAGTAAAGCATTACAAGTAACGTGCATTACGTAATCAGATTACTTTTTCGGTGTGACAAGTAATACATTACAAGTAAGGTGCATTACGTCATCAGATTTCTTTTTTGGTGTTACGAGTAATGCATTACAAGTAACATGCATTATGTCATCAAATTACTTTTTTGGTGTTACAAGTAATGCATTACAAGTAAGGTGCATTACATCATCAGATTACTTTTTCGGTGTTACGAGTAATGCATTACAAGTAACATGCATTACGTCATCAAATTACTTTTTTGGTGTTACAAGTAATACATTACAAGTAAGGTGCATTACGTCATCAGATTACCTTTTCTGTGTTATGAGTAAAGCATTACAAGTAGCGTGCATTATGTAATCAGATTACTTTTTCGGTGTGACAAGTAATACATTACAAGTAAGGTGCATTACGTCATCAGATTTCTTTTTTGGTGTTACGAGTAATGCATTACAAGTAACATGCATTACGTCATCAAATTACTTTTTTGGTGTTACAAGTAATACATTACAAGTAAGGTGCATTACGTCATCAGATTACTTTTTCGGTGTTACGAGTAATGCATTACAAGTAACATGCATTACGTCATCAAATTACTTTTTTGGTGTTACAAGTAATGCATTACAAGCAACGTACATTACTTGTAATAACTTGTAACATACATTACGTATGTTATCACATTACTTTTTTCTTGTTAATGCAAATTACATTCTAATAACACAAATACATTTAGTTACAGTAAAAAAAAGTTACTGCAGATGAAGTAGTCACAGTAATAGTATGAACAGTAATCATACAGTCACAGTAATAGTATGAATTGTAGCTGAAATATAGCTAGTAATGCATGATGTCCACTTTAGTGGACATATGATTAATCAGAATGTCCTCCCAATCTAAAAACAATACTTGGAAAACTTGACTGTGATATGACTCATTAGATATTGCTTGATACTACAATATTTTTTTTCACCTGCAAGAGTCTTCTAGGATAGAAGGAATGGATGGATATTCCAGAGCAACTTGACATTTCTGCCATCGGCCATCTTGGTTTGGAAGGGGGGAAAAACAACATACAATGGCTTGCCACTTGGTGGCAATGATGCACTAGGGTCCATTGTAGTAAAAAAGCTGTCCACTGTAGTGACCTCTATGCATGAAAGGGTTACAAAAAAGTTGAATTGCTAAATGTAAAATTTACACACTCAAGTTTACAGTTTACACTTGTTACTAATGATGTGATCAAACCACCTAGCCACAAAACATAAGCCTGCAGCTCAGAGTGCACATGTGAACTGAATATTGATACCAACAATGGGTCGAAACAATCGAGAGGGAGAGGAGGAAGACATGTAAGAGGTGGTGGACGAGGAGGAAGAGGAAGAGCAAGGTGTGGAGAGTGTTGTCAAGGCAGGATCCGGCACACCCGAGGGTTTTTCTCTTTTGCCTGGCAAGAGACAACATTGTGATGTGAACAAAGTCCTCAAGCAGGACCCAACATGAAGACGTCATTCCGAGGCAGAATTAATCTCTCATTGACTTTGATTGAATATACTGAATATACAGACATTCAATAGTATACAAAATTGAATACAATTCAATTTGTATTGAATTGGACAAATTGTAGTGTTTATATATTGACTGATGTGTGGATGATCTGAAAGCATTGTTTGATTTTGAGTACAGGTGAAATGGTTTTGAGATGATTATTTGATTTTGCCATAAGAGTCAGCGGTTTTGTAAATGCAGTTTGAAGATTTGGTTTTGTGTTTAATGTTGTGAGAAAATTGGTGAAGCTTTCAAGAAATGTGTCTTAGCAATTGTGAAAAACTGTAAAAACAATTTCCCAAGAATCAACATAAGACATTAAAAGTTGAGGTGTTGATAAGAGAGTGCACCTTTAGGTCAGGTGGATTTACTTTGGCAGATATTTTCCTTAAATAAGCCTCATTAAATGCATATTATAATTATAATTCTTTGTTTCTACCTGAACACAGAATACAGACAAACTGTAAATATTGAAATGTGGACCAATGACCTCAAATAACAGAAAATAAAATGGCATGCACTGGAACACTGGGCTGTGAAATCCCCATTTATTTCCACTTAGGAAATTTTCCATAATACAGACTTTTTTCTAAACCAGTCCTAGGTTTTATGCTCATTCTGCACCACTGGTGTTAATATAGCCTAATAAAAATGTATCAACTTTTAAAGATTTAATGTGGGTTTTTTAGTACATTTGACATCAAATTTTAAATGTAATATCTTTGACCATGTCAAGTCGACTTTTTTTAAACAATGTCTTTAGTACCTTTCTGGACCTTGAAAGTGTTGATTATATTTTCTCTGAGTCATATACCTCTCGGATTTCATCAAAAATATCTTAATTTGTGTTCTGAAGAAGAAACAAAGGATTTACGGGTTTGGAACGACATGAGGGTGATTAATTAATGAGAGAAATTTCATTTTTGGGTGAACTAACCCTTTAAAGCTGATTAGCTTTATCAGCTCTTCCGTTTTGGTCTGAAGATGGCGCTATTAGTCTACAGAGAAAAATAATAAATGTGACTTCATGATACAGAGTGAATGTAGGCTATTTAAAGGGCTTGAATTATTATTTGCATTTTACAATTACACTTTTTTTTTGTTGCAATAAACAAACTCAAGTTATCATTAATCTTAGCCTATAACATGATTATTATTTGATTATATGATTTTAACCATCCAGTTTAATCAAAGTACTTCAGTCAAGGTGTCATGTGTCACAACCCACTGTGCTCCACAATAGGGAAGTGAACTGCACTTCCTATTTCCTCGGTGTTACTGCAGCTCACTGACTAAACCAGAAATCGAGAGGATGAGAAACGAAAGGAACACGTTTGACGCACGGTTTATAAATGAATATGAGCAGTAAATGACTCTCAGGTTCGTATCCAGTTGAGCGCGCAATGGGAGCGTCGCGCGTGCGGGCGTCAGTTTGATAAAACAACGACTTTTCAAAGTTTTATATGTTGGTGGATGAAGAAGAATCAAGATGAAGAAGCAGTTCAACCGCATGAAACAGCTCGCCAACCAGACTGTTGGGAGGTTAGTGTGTTATATACTGATTATTTTGAATGTTTCTACTCTGATTCGTGTAAAAATGCACACTAAAGTTGGGAGTGTCACTGTGTGCGCGCGAGCAGGACTGAAGTGCACAGCGAAAGGAAGGTCTGATGTGGTCAAAGTTATAAACTACAGGTCATGTATTTTATTTTCCATTGATTTGACACTTTGACATTATGTGTAGAAGTATGAATAGTTTCCCATGAACACGCCATTGCAGAACTGAACTGACAGAATGAGATTGAGACATTTTGGTCTTCTGTATTTTAGGGGCATATCTCGATTAGGATCATCAAACATCTATTTGACTGAAATAATAAATGCAAATATATGAGCTGTATAAATGTAAAACAAATTACTTCATATCGCTTGTTGGATAAGTCTGTACACCTCTGTGGCAGTTATTAATGGACATTTTATTGGGCTAATGTAGCTACTATAAACTAGTGATTTTGCTCATTCAACAATTAAGGATGCACCAATAATATTGAAAAACTGACAGATACTGGTCTGATGATAATTATTTTCATTTTATGGACAATATAAAAATATTGTTTGTCACTTAATTTTTTTTATTCATTTTCTTTGTCAATTTCAAAACAATTCTGTTATGCCTAAGTGAATTAAGACATCACAACATAATGTACAGTATTAAAATGGATTTAAAATGAGTAGTTATTGAGAATAGGTTGGGGCTATTATTACAGGGATTCGCTCTTAAAGTCACCATGAAATCAAAGCAGTATTTATTATAAATGATTTATCCATGCATGTCATTATTATTTTTTTTTAATTCATTAGCCCTCATAATCAAAATAACTTCCCCTCCCTCCCTCCCTCCCTCCCTCCCTCCATCTCTTTTGTGATGATGTGTTTACTGGCGTGAGGGCGGGACAACCTGCCACTCACATGAGATCCACCAATAGCAAACCACAACCATCAAATCAATTCCCTGTGGACCAAAACAAGTCCCGCCCTACATTTGTTCTTGTTTGAGAAGCCATATGAAACCTCCGACTTCCATTTCATGCTGACTTTAAAAAATTACATGTTAATGTAAATGCGATCTAATATCAAAAAATATTTCAAAATGAGTGCCCTTAATTAAATATTAGCCGCTATTATTAACCATATTAGCTGCTTTTCCACCTTCGGGCCAACCCGTTCTCATTGCTTAACCATTCCAATATGTTCCATTACTGATATGGTTTCATTTTCCCAGAGTGGGGATAAAAAATAAGCTCTTTGGAATGTAACTAAATTGCATCAGTCACTGCCTTAGTAGTAACGCAAGAGTTTACAAATATGTAAATAGCAACCGCATTATGGACAATCAGATATTTATTTTTATTTTATTATAAACTTGCGCTTACGTCATTCAAATAGCCCGCTTTGCAAGCTACAGAGAAACTGACAGCCAGGCAACAGACAATTGACCAATCCTGAGTGGCGACATCACTACACGCATTCTATCAACACGGTTAGCAAACCCTGAAAGAATTCTGGAGTGAGAACAGTTTGTAATCGTGCTGTGCAGAACCAAGCTCAAGTGGAAATGGAACCATTCCTTACTGTTCTTAGAACCGTTTACTCCGACGGGTGGAAAATTTATATAGAGAGATAACACATTTTATATATATATATATATATATATATATATATATATATATATATATATATATATATATATATGTATATATCAAATAGAGTTTTACATTTTCATGTTGAAAGCAGGGTATTTTGATGAGGTTCCTAAGGTGTTCTGAGTGGTTGTTTGCACGTTGCTGTGTGGTTTCTTAATGTTGCTCGCCTTTTTACTGCATACAGAAGCATTCTGTTGATCTCTGCAGATCTCAGGAAACAAACTCACTCAGAAACAGCAAGAGGAACTTTGAGTTGGCTTGACTGGTTTCCCTGGAGAGATTTTTCAAGGGCCTGTCAGAGAATGACAGGCATAAGTTGCCTTCCCTTGCATATTTACTTGTACAAGGGTGAAAGTGTTAAGGTCAAAATATCTTATGCTTTTCATTATTGAGCTTTTTTTTGCATAAACATTGACATTTGCATAATGTTTTTGCCAAGACATTGTTTTTACAATGTCTTTATTTAGATTCACTCTTCATCTCAGAGTTAAACATCTCAGGCAGCTGGTAGATTCATCACTCGCTTGTCACAATCTATCAGAGTGTTTGATGCAGAATGCAGATCCGGGGTAATCCAGAGTCGGAGGTATAATAGTTGGGCCAGCTTTCATGGCAGCTTTCCAGGCCAGAGAGACGCCACGTTTTGATACAGTCGGTTAGGTTACGGCTCCAGTTAGTTTTGCCTCTGCTGCAAAGGAAACACTGTCAGAGATTTTACAATGATTGAAAGGCTTTGGAATTGTTCTGTCTTCTGTGATGTATATAAAGTTACTGATATTTATTTTAACTCTGATAACTTTTAGTCATTGATTAAAGGTAAGTTTTCACGACTGCTATGTACTAGAAACTGAAAAGTTTTTCTTTGCGTTTTTCGTGTACAGACAGCATAGTTGTCAAAACGATCTGCGTGTAAAGAAACACTACGCGCCTACAGACTGAATGCGTAATACGCGTGATGCCGCGGTTTTCACAAATTCTCATTCTTGTGGTTTACACGGAGACTATAACGGTATCGTTTTCAAAAATGTTCACTTTTCAGCCCACAAAACGCTGTTGTCATGTAAATGAATGGCCAAATTACATAAAAAGTTTTCTATTTTTAGTTGAAAATGGTCTTGTGTAAACAGCCCCTAAAAATGATATTGTAGGAGATATCCTGCGTCTTTAGTCATGCTGTATACTTGTGCACAAAGTGATTTGTAATGAAGTTTTAAACTTTGGTGCGTAACTTAGTAACTTAGAAATGTAATTGATTTTGAATCAGATGCAAATCAGAAATGGCATAAAAAAATACACAGTTGCATCCAAAACATACTCTGGTGACCATTGTAATTTCTAAAAGTGGGTCATTTATTGCTATTTCTGAATGTAGAATTGTTCAAATGCTTTTGGCACAAAATGGTGGCTCAGACAGCAGGGCTCTACTCATCAAATCTGTTCATTTAGATACAGGATACTTATGCTTTTCAACCATGCTGATGAACATTGAATTTCCTTCTTTTCCTGAAACCAAAAACAGATGTTCAATGAGCTGGTCAAATGAAAATCATGGCAAGAGTCACTCTGTCTAAAGCTTTATTATGTGTCATTGATCTTAGCAGTTCATCTAACAGCAGACCAGCTAACAGGGAATGTTCTCAGAACGTTGCCGCACTTTCTGGCAAGGTTCTCTCAAAGTTATGAACAAACGATCTTTCAGTAACGTAATAGAACATCCGTTCAAATTTTTCTGGTCTTTAATAATGTTCTCAAAACATTAGCACAAACATTTTATTTATATTATATTTTTAATGGAACATTTTGGACACTACGTTGGATGCTCATCTAATGTTTTTTAAATGTTACTACTTGTTTCAGAATGTTCAGAGAACTTTCAAAAGTAACATTCCTTTAATGTTTGAAGAATGATAAAATAGAATGTTCCCTTAAAAAAGCATTTAAGAAATGGAAAGTTTTGAATATTCAGAGAGCATTCAGAAATAATGTTAACGGAAACGTTAGCAAAACATTCGTAGAATATATTTCGTTAGCTATGAGTGTCTCCACTGAGAGCTGGAGTTGGATTCTAGGACAAGCGGTTTGTAGTTTTTCAAAGCTAAAAATGTAATCATTGGATATATTCCAAAAAGTGGTGAATATATCTTTTGTTGGGTGACCAAATACCAACTAAGAAACTTTAATCTTTTCATTTAAACCCCTTGTTTTTTAGGGTCAAAACAAAAGCTGCAAAGTTCTGTTAGGGATAATATTGAGTACCAGTTTGCAAGATTTGAGCTCCAGTACTGTTGATTAGATGTTGTATTTACATTTAAATCTTCCACCAATCAGAAGCCATCATCTGTTTCAATATGATCACAGAATAGAAAACATTACTCATTGATCTAGTTAATCTTGTACTCAGAATCAGATTACTTAGAGACTTCCGAGATCAGTTCTGTTCCTTGAAGGACATTTTGATGAGCTAAAGCTTAGATCTTCATAGATCTTTATCTAAACATGTTAGTGCTGCCAGTATGCTGTATTTTCAACTTTAAATGTGTGTGAAATGTTAGCTGTTGTATTTCTGAAAGTCGATGCCCAACCCGATATGCATTGGCTGAACACAAGATCAATGCTAATTCAGTATTGATGGAAATCTAAAAATTCCCTCCCGCATAATGTGAGGTCATTCTCAGCCTGTGTAATGGGATCTCGGGGACATTTTCTCTTGTCACGTGACTAGTTTTGTGGCTTTTATCTAAGTTTTCTGTGCTGAATGTGGATTGTATCTCTCCTTTTGAAATTATGCCTATGACAACAACCTCTAATATCTGTCAAGAACTTTAATATTGATCTACTGAACCAAAATAATCACCATGGTGCCCTTGAGAAAGGTCCTTTTACCCTGATGGATCGTCTGTGTGTCAGTTGGTGCCATCACATGAAAGTTGTAGACATAAATAGCAGTTGCGCTGATTGTGTGGTGATAACGATTCTATGACATTAAAAAGATTAATGGTTTGGGCTTTTTTTGCTCTAGTTCTGACTGATCTTCACTGCTGGCTCAGCAGTTTTAGCACATGGAAAAAAAGCACTGAGCCAATTTCTCAAGCAATACTATCTGCTGTTTTTGAAGGCTAGCCAGATGTACGCCCAATTAACAGATTATTATTATTATTAATAATAATAATCAAGAAAAGGTTATTATTATAACTGAAACTAAAATATAAAATCTTTTTTGTTACTTGTAATCAAATAAACGTTAACTGAAATAAAATATATGTATTTTATTTCAGGTAGATGACAAGGCAACATTTGAAACTTGTATGTACTAAATGTACTAAAAAACTAAAACTGAACTAAAATTAATAAAAACTATAGACAGACATATTTTTAAAAAACATGACAAAATGACAAAAACACAACAAAATTGCTAAAATTTTATGTGAAATTCAACTGAAACTGGAAAATATTAACATAAAATGTAATTCAAAATTTTTATAAAAACTATAATATCACCTTAATGATACTAAAATAAATAATTAATTTTAATATGATAATAATAAAAAGGCTTATTATAACTAATAAAAGGCTTATTATTATTTAAATTAAGTTGTGAGAATGCAAAATGCAAATTATATGTGTATATATATTAGGACTAAATATAATCTATATTAGGACTTGTTTTGTATCTTGAGTATATGAAGACATTATCTTTTTTTTAAGTTTAGTTGTTTTTTTGTTTTTTCTTGTTTAAAGCATAAACCTCCAAAAGCAATAGAACAAGTTACTTCAAGTTAACTCTCATTGCTTCTCAAGTAAGTTTTTCTTCTTTTAGATATTTTTACTTGATAGATTAAAGAACGATAACTAAAATGATAACTATATTGGTGTCCACATCAATGGATGATATTTTTCAGTTTATTCCAAGTGTGAGCTGCAGTTTTGTCGTCTGCCGCTTTAAATGCTCGAGCGCTTTCAATTAGGATGGATTCTGATTGGATCTCAAAGTTTTTAGCGTTCATCAGCTTGAAACATCTTTCTGAAAGTGATTCCATCAATATTGTTCCTCTGTGACGTTGTCGTTATAGTTGTGGTGCTACTCTTTTATATTTAGAACGATTTTTACAACTATTATTACACCTAGCTTTATCATTACAGTTATCGTCCTTGGTGTGCACTGGCCTTTTCAATGTAAAAAGCTTAGTGACATTTTCATTTTTAGCTGTGTTCAAAATAACACACAAAACTGTTACACACAACTTCATATAAATGAATGAAAGTGCTGAAACTATCGCAGATCATGTCATGGGAACATTCAGACTGTGCAATGTCCACGTGGCAAAATTTGTGATAGTTTTATGGTCTCCGGTCAAAGGGAGTCTCTACTCATTATTTATGAAGCTCCACCCTCTTTTGCTGACAAGAGCATGTGTAAAGCATCAGCAGCCCCGCCCCCTTTACTGCTGTTGCCATAACAAAGAATGTGGAATGCAGAAAGCAGGAAGTGGATTTTTATTTTATTTTGTGACATGTGCCAAATCAACAGTTTGTTGACACAGTTGGAAAAATAAATAATTTTTAATTTGGAATATTGAACTGCGATGGCTGTTTTGAATGGATGATGTTTAGAATGATTCAGTCATTTTTACATGTGCAGTGAAGGCTTCAAACCTTGTTCTTGTGTGATGGTGGATTTTTGTTTGCCATTTTTTTTTATAGAGATACTGACCTAACCTGCTTTCGCAGTCAAGCTGAAGAACATCAAAAAGCACATGAAGCTTGCTCATTATGTAGTCTGTCCATATAACCAAACACTGTTTTTCCTTTTCTTGTCCACAGAGCGGAGAAGACAGAAGTACTGAGTGACGACCTTCTTATGGTGACTATTTTCTCCCTCCATGACTTTATCACACAACACTGAACGACTGCACAAATCATCCAGCATTCCAGCTTGAAGTCACCCGTGTGATTATAGTGTCGGTTGTGTTTGATAAAACTGTTCTAATATTTTGAATATGCTTTTATTATTTAATTTTATTGCCAATTACAGTTTTAGTAATTTTGTTGTGCTTTTGCCTTTTTTTTTTTAATCGCTTTTTAGGTTTCTTTTATTTTTATTTAAAGGGTTAGTTCACCCAAACATCAAAATTCTGTCATTAATTACTCACCCTCATGTTGTTCCACACCCGTAAGACCTTCTTTCATCTTCAGAACACAAATTAAGATATTTTTGATAAAATCCGATGGCTCTGTGAGGCCTGCATTGACAGCAAGTTAATTTACACTTTCAACACGACGAGAATAGTTTTTGTGCACCAAAAATAACAAAATAACGACTTTATTCAACAATATCTAGTGATGGGCGATTTCAAAACACTGCTTCATGAAGCTTTACGAATCTTTTGTTTCAAATCAGTGGTTCGGAGCGTGTATCAAACTGCCAAAGTCACGTCCCCCCAGTGGTGAACCAATCAAAACACTTATGACGTAACGAAGCCTCGTTTACTGAAATCACGTGACTTTGGCAGTTTGATACGCGCTCCGAACCACTGATTCGAAACAAAAGATTTGTAAAGCTTCATGAAGCAGTGTTTTGAAATCGCCCATCACTAGATATTGTTGAATAAAGTCGTTATTTTGTTATTTTTGGCACACAAAAAGTATTCTCGTCACTTCATAACATCAAGGTTGAACCACTGTAGTCACATGAACTGTTTTAAATATGTCTTTAGTAGCTTTCTGGGCATCTGAAAGTGTTAATTATCTTACTGTAAATGGAGGCCTCACTGAGCCATCGGATTTCATCAAAAATATCTTAATTTGTGTTTTGAAGATGAACGAAGGTCTTAGGGGTGTGGAACGACATGAGGGTGATTAATTAATGACAGGATTTTCATTTATGGGTAAACTAACCCTTTAATTTTTAGTTTTAGTTGAGTTTCAGTTATTTCCAGTTGGTAATTCAGTTAGTTACCAAGGCAACATTTCTAAATTTCATTTAGTTTTTCGTCCCGCATTTATATTTTATTTTAATTCAGCTTTATTTCAATTAACAAAGTTTTTAATAGTTTTAGTTTTCCTTAACAATAATAATCCTGAAAATGATTAAATTATTACTTTTGCTAAATTTAGGCACAAGCATTACTTTAGAAAGTAATAATTAGAGTATCATGTTTTATTTTTACGGCTCTCTTGAATACTCGTTTCTGATTGGTCAATCGCCGCATTCGGTGGTAAAATATTTTTGTATAGTACTGTATATTGGTATATAATTAACCATTGTCTCTAGTGCACGATTTCCTACATGTGAGACATTTGATGCCTCTCATATCACTCCATCCAGGCTTTTTTTCTCACACATAAACTCAAATCAATATTTTAATATTTATGTCCATTTATTTATTCATTTGGTGAGTAGTTATGCAATAAGCAGGATAATGTACCAGTCATTTATGGCAAAACAAATGCTTTTGGAGTGAAACAAGACCATGTTTTGCGATATAGACCAACTGACTGTACATTATCCCTTCTGTATGTATTCATATTAATATCAATATTGAACATGAATGAATATAAAGACGCAGCATAGCAGATATTGTACTCGGGTATTACATCAGCTCTTATTCAGTGTTAACGGTGGGCTTCCCATCGTCTCTTTCTTTTGCTTTCAGTTATAGTAAGAGTATCTCAGTTGAACTTTGGTCCTTTACATTCGTCTTCTTCTTTCCCACAATCTCTCATCCTTCACACTCCTTTTTTTCTGGCATCTCGCAGATAGCAGAAAAGCAACTGACTGTCTGAGACTAATGGATTTTATTTAGGCATTTCTAATGCCACAAGGGCAATGTTTGCACAAGAATGCATGCAGCTATGACTGTTATGAACAAACGATAGCCTAAAAATAGCTTGAAAAGCACCAAGCAGCTTTATGATAGTGTAGATTGTGATTTTAATTTCAATATACTGCATAACGGCCATAATCTTCCAAAGCAAACGCTCACGCTGAAAACAAAACAAATCGGTCTAATGACTACCTCATTGTTTAAAAAGCATCTCATGTTGAAACATGTCTGTGCACAACGGGCTGAAAGGAAATCATTGAGACTCGACGGACTCTCGCCAGAGCTTTATATGCTGTTCCTTCACCTTCATTCATGCATTCCATGTCCAAGGGTCAAAGTTTAACTGCCTGATTGCTCTGAGTCTTACACCGCCTCGGGTTTGCAAGAGGGAAAAGGAACATGATAATGGGCCATAAACTCCCTCTTGAAATGACTCAGACGGAGTGGTTTGGATTTTTTCTGGGTTTTGAAGGTCTGCCAGATTAAAAGGCAGCGGTGTTGGCAGACGGCCTCTGTTAGAGCTGCTTTCTCTGGTTGTGGTCGGAGGTCTTGAGATCCAGCTTTAGGGAGTAACACTTCGAACTGTACTATATTTTTCAGTAGCTTGTTTCAAAACAGGAGAGCTTTTTTCCCATAATGAGCTGTTTTTTCCAAACGGCGTTAACAGTGTAGCTTTACTAAATGCTGCTTTTTATGACACATTGTATTGTATAGACAACACTACAAGAGAGAGTACTGAAGCAATAATCATACACTCTCCTAAAATATATATTTTCTCTCTTATATAGTATTGGAAAGTTCCTTTCATTTTAGTTTGGATGATTCATGTAAAGGAACTGGTCAAAAAAGATTAATAGATTAAATTCATTGCGTCTCTGCTTTGGATTTTATGTCCTGTTTTGTAGAAAAATGTTTTAAAAGGCCCCTATAATGTTCATTTACATCATGTTTTTGTTTATGGGGTTTATTAGAATATGTTTGCACCTAGAACTGCTAGTTTTCCTTCATCTTTAAACTTTTAGGTTTACAAATCATCACATCGCAATTCGTGGATGGTTTCTGATATTTTCCAAATAATCGCAAATCGATTTTGAGCTTAGTTTTTAACAGCAGATGGCGCTCTAGGCTATTTTTTAACCCAATGCTCACGAAGAAGAGCGCTCGTGCGTTCGGCTGAGTCTGAGAATGTGTTTGCACTTCAGAATGATTTTATGATGCAAGATTAATGTAAACAGTCCACTGCAAACACATTTGTAATTCGCTTCAACTTTTCGAACTTTATGAATGATTATTCTATAGAAGGTTCAAGTGGTGTGTGTAAGGAATTGGAAGCAAACAGAGTACGGCTGTTTCTAAAGCACGCAGTGCCATCTGCTGCTGAAAACTAAGCTCAGAATCGATTCGAGAGAGAATCGCGATACATATGGAAAATATTAGAATCGATCCAGAATCATTTCTCGATTTGTGATGGATCAGTGTATTGTCCCAGTTGTCGAAAGTACCGACTTCGGTACCATGTCGGTATTGAAATTATAAAAATGTGACGCTTTGAGCGCTGTTGAGCGGATTCAAAAACACCTCTTATTGGCCATGTCTGTGATTGGCTTCAGTGATCAAAGCTTCAAAAACGTTGTAAATCTATCGTGGACCAGCCCTCTGATAGACTCCTGCTTTCAAACGCTCCCGCTTTCAAAACGCTTTCAAATTCAAATGCTCCCGTGCGTTGATCATTGTAGCCAATCACAGACATATATGTTGAGCGCGTGAACACAATGGCCAATCAGAGGTGTTTAAGAATCCGCTCAACAGCGCTCAAAGCTTCACATTTTTAAAATTTCAATACCGACATGGTACCGAAGTCGGTACTTTCGACAACTCTAGTCCCAGCCCTAATAATATTTAGAGCTTTGAAGTGCAGGAAGAAGTGTGAAGCACTTTAAAAAGTCCTTGAAAAGTGCTTGAATTTCACTCTAAACAGTTTGCATGAACCCTGAAATGAATAATGTAAAAGAATTCTGCACTGAATTTGAATGCTTCCCACTAGATCTCGCTGCGATGTTATTAATACTGTGGCGAATTCAAACGAATTCTTACTGGATCTCTGCGTAGTAAATGGTGTCACGTGATCGAGATTGGCGCGTAAGTAAAGCTGTTCTGAGCTCGCGCTGCATTGTCTAATATTGCTACGAGCTTATAAACAATCCGCGCTGCACAGCTCAAACAAGTAGCGCTGTTTCGTTTCACTTTCATTTCGTTGGCCATTTAACGTTTCTCATATGAAACAGAAATGGCAGCTCTCATCAGTTAAGTTATTGCTTATCAGCAATGTGGTGGTCGTACCAGTGCAACCTCTAACAAAAGTTAGTCGCAACAGCAGGAAAAAAGGTTGCAAAATGCGAACATTTGGTCCAATTTAAAAAGTTTTCTAAATGTATTTTGTTGTATTTTTTGTAAATTTATCTGTTAAATGCTAAATTTAATGTGTCATCCTTTATTGGAAAAAATAAATTTAAATATCATCTATTATGTATGTTAGTTATATACATTGTCCCCTTAAATAGCTCCAATGTGGTTGTTGCAGTGTAGCTGCCTACTCATTTAACAGAATAGCTTGACTGTAGTTTAAATTATGAGCAGCGTGACAAACTACCATTTCAAAGTCATTTAGGTCTTGAGTCACACTAAGTAAGTGTGCTCCAGTGGGAGTTTTGACCCCTGCTGGGTGAGTGCTGCCACAGGCCGGTATGGCCCCGTCATCATTTCCTGTTTGTCTCGTTTGCTTTGCTTGGAACTGTGGAGCGCTGATCAGAACATCTGTACTGCAGCTCTTTTCCTCTTTGTTTTTCCCTTTTCCTCATTCCATTAACAAACCTGTATCTGAAAAATGATGGAAAATTAGTGGACGGTTACATTTTATATGCATTCTTTTAGCAGAAAATATTTTAAAGGTGTGTTTGTAATTTTTAAATAATTGTTTTCTATTTAATTATATTTTTTAGAAATTATTGGTGTAATTTATTGGTGTAATCAAAGCTGAATTTTTTAGCATTATTACTCCAGTCTTCAGTGTCACATGATCCTTCAGAAATCATTTTAACATTTCTTATTATTATCAATGTTAAAAACAGTTGTGCTGCTTAATATTTTATTATTGTTTATATATATATATATATATATATATATATATATATATATATATATATATATATATATATATATATATATATATATATATATATATATATATATATATATATACACACACACCCACATTAAATTGAGATTTAAGAGTTTTGAGATTGTGCTAAAACAACACAGACAGTATGTATACTTAGATTCTAGGTGAAAGTGTAGGTTGCATATATCGGTGAATTGGGTGCCTATGTGGTGAGCTTTTATTGAAATGAGTTTGAGTTGCAAACAGAAGCAGCGTGACTCTGAGATGCTGAAAAGAGCAGTCATCTCACACGGAGAGTTTCAGTTCCACTGCGACTGTCTGAAGTTATTTAAGGGACTGTAACACTTTGAGGATTCGCCTCTTGCACATAGATGTGAGAACGAGAGAAACAAGAATGTCTATAAAAGAAAACACTCAGCCAGTTTGGCTGCTTTCTGTTCCAGCTGTAAGAAGACCGGATCGCTTCTTGCACTGTAACTGCTGAAGTGATTTGTGCACAAACTGTAAACAAAACTTGATTCCTTTCTGGATCCAAACCAGCCAAATTTCCTGGTCGAAGTAATTTGAAAACAATATGTACATGCAACTCTGACAAGTATAAACAATTCTTATTTTTAAAGTTGGCATGAAATGGAAATGTTTTCTTCTCTATTGTGATGTATATCCATGCGAAACGGCCTCTCAAACAAGAACAAATGTAGAGCGGGCTTGATTTTGTCCACAGGGAATTGATTGGATTGTTGTGGTTTGCTATTGGTGGATCTCATGTGAGTGACAGGTTGTCCAGTCCTCATTCCAGTAAACATTATCAGCGAAGAAAAGAAATGTTGCTTCAAGAGGGAGGGGAAGTTATTTTAGTTAAAGATTATGAGGACACATTAATTAAAAAAAAAATCCTTTATGATAAATACTGCAATATTCCTTAAAAAATGAGAATTGTCAATTTTGATTTAATGGTGAATTTAAAGGTGTTGGTTAAAATGGGTTTCCGGAACACTTCATTGGTTGGACAAACAGACTCATGGCATTGGTTGAGCTGACATTGCTGTATCAGGCTGATCGGGATGCTCCAATATTTTAATAGCAGCACAGTTTTAACATTTTTCAGGGAAATCAACCTACACGTGGCTGACTTGTATTGTCTCTTATGTAGTTAACATTAAAAGTTCACATCTGCACACAGAGCCCGGGGTTTAAGGGGAAAAAAGAACCAACAAAGTGGGAGGTGTGAACTGAAAATACATTTGACAGAGTTTTTCTCAAAATGAAAGATGCCGGTAAACAGCCAGCTGGTCTCTAAACTCAGGCCACTTGTATGTGCTAAAGTGCACACTTGGCTGGCACAGTGCAGACATTTTTCTTGCCTGGTTCCTCATGCTCACTGTAGCTTTAACTCTTTATATTGTCCACTTTAAAAATGTTTTTCAGTCCAGGCCCCTTTGCAGCCTCTGTGTTTATGACTGCAGGTCAAAAACATAAATTGATGGCCAACTCGACGAAGAAACAACCAGAAAGCAAAATTTTTCTGCTTTTCCTGGAGATTACTATACTTCCCATAATAGATGCACAAAAGATTTTTAAGTGCCCTATTTTAAAGGTTCCTAATTTTGTTTTGGAGGTCTCCTACAATAGGTTTACATGCATCAAACATCAAAAACACTTGTCTGAAATGGTTCCTGAAAAGGATTTGGTCTGTCTAAACCCCTCCTTTCTGCAAACCTACTCTGCTCTGATTGGTCAGATGTTCCAGTCTTTCAGTCGACAAAACGTTGCAAAAAGTTTTTTAAACGGAAACGGTGGTGCGTTGAACACCCCGTTCTGATGACGCAAGAGTTGCAACTATGGCAGCTGAGAAGGCCATTCTTTGTGTTCTTTTTTGAAGAATTTTCGGAGCCTGATGAAATCAGTATAAATACGTGTTTGAATATGCTCAATATTAGTCACTGCCCTATTTGTAAACAACTTTATTTGGACCCATTGTGCGAGCTTTCTCTTTAATACCGCATGGTTTATATACGTGTTGCTGCTGATTGGGCTAACATTTTTGACAGACCCACCAAACAAGAGAAAGCGTATCTCAAACCCGTTGCACACCGTTTCCAGGAAACATGTTGTTCAACCCGGAAACTGTAGCAAAACGTTGCGCACAGGTTTGAGCTTGAACGTGCCCCTGTTTTGATTGGTCTACTTTGCTCTGATTGGTCAGATTATCCAGTCTGTTGCGATTTGGTCAGATGGCCCAGACCTCATCCTTTGGAGGTGCAGCTTTTGTAGAAAACAGCGTCTTCTCGACATGTCGACAACATAACCAAGCTCTTCCAGGCCTCAGCTACAGTGTTTGAGGGTCAAAGTAGACATTGTTTACGGGCAACCTATGAAGACCATAGGCTGACATTATGCAAATGTGTTACAAACCTACGTAGGTTTGAGTTGGAAGTAAGACTTGAATTACTGACAACATGTTTCAGGCAGTTCAGAATCGGTTCTTTCTTTAGGGAGACAATAACTCTGTTTATTGTGTGCAGTTTGATCTTTGAAACTTTGCAGTCCTTTTACTTTCACAAATAGCTACATTATATTATACATTACATGAAAGTTAATAGCCGAAAAGCATAATAGGGGCACTTTTATTCAACAAGAACGCATTAAATCAATCAAAAGTGGCACTAAATACATTTATAATATTACAAAAGATTTCTCATTCAAAAAAATGCTGCTTTTTTGAACTTTCTATTCATCAAAGAATCCTAAAAAAAAAAAATATTAAGCAGCACAATATTGATAATAATACAAAATGTTTCTTAAGCATCAAATCATCATATCAGAATGATTTCTGAAGGATCATGTGACACTGAAGACTCTAATAATGATGCTGAAAATTCAGCTTTGCCAGAATCACAGTCCAGATGAAATCACTGAACATGCCTTTTGCACATTTATAAGAACAGGAAACTCTGAAGGGTGTTTGTGTACAAGTCATAAAATACTTTGCAAAGACTCAAGTGGCCGAGCATTACAGGAAATGCAGAACAGGTGTGCCTGTAACCATGGTAATGGAACATTGTTGAATGGAACTTTCGATGATGGAACTGGGAATCACTGAAGTTCCAAATAATTTAAAATTTGAATCAAATGTGTGCATTAATACAGATCGAGCGCCGCCTGGAAAATGTGCGATTGGTATCCCATAATGCGCACAAGAAGATGACCATGTGTCTGCAGGGTAGCATAGGCACAGATGCGGAGAAGAGGCATGTAAGTAACAGCTGCTTTTACATTTTCAAATACCTCCATAGTACACACTTCTGAACTGTTTTTTTTTTTCCTCTTAGAAAAAGCTTCCTCTCACGGCCCTTTCACAATCCATGCTGGATGGAGGAAATCAGCTCGGGGAAGAGTCTCTCATTGGGTGAGTTTATGAACTCTTTGGCTCTTTAACAGACAAAACCATCCCATAATCTGGTCCGTCTGACCCGTGATTCATACTCATAATGAGAGAATTTTGAATGTGACCAAACATCACTGAGTCATCTGTTTTCTCAGGCAGGCGGTTTATTTATGGTCCTGATCTGTGAAAATACAGAGTGGAAGCATCATGATTATCCAACAACATTTGTTATTTCATTGAAATGCATAATAGAATGATGTAAAATGTTAACTTATTATTGTTCATGATGGAAGATGTGACCCTTATTGGTGCTTGATGATGATTGGTTTATAGGGGGTTTTAGCACTTATGATTAAGTGTTTTCATTTGATTACAATTTAAAAGACTCATTAAAATGTTAAAGTTTTAGAATTCATATCATTTGACACTGTATTAAATCATAAACCCAGAATCCTGAGAAAATAAAAATGGAAAACAAGGAATTTGAGAAAAATAACACTGATTTCATGGGGCTCTAAATGAAACAACATGAGTGTGAGTAAATGATGACAAAATTATCCCTGTGTATCTACAGGAGGATGATGGAAGTCTGTGGAGAAGCTGAAAACAAACTGGCCATTGAGCAGAGCCAACATGAAGTTCAGCTGGAGAGAGATATTCTAGACCCTCTTAACCAGCTAGCAGAGGTACGTAACGCCAAAGACCTGCGGAAAAACCCTGCTTTTAAAACATGCAATGTAGGTTATATCTCATTTTTTTGCTTAAAGGTGGATATTCCTAACATCCTGAAGCAGAGGAAACATTTAGCTAAGCTTGTGTTGGATTTTGATTCTGCGAAAGCCAGGTGTGTATATATACTACTGGGTTCAGTATTTATTTATTTATTTATTTTTGAAAGAAATTAAAATTTTTATTTAGCAAGGATGCATTAAATTGATCAAAAGTGGCAGTAAAGACACGTATAATGGTTTCAAATAAAAAATGCTGTTCTTTCTTTTAATTTTCTATTTATCAAAGAAAAGAATCATTAAAAATTGTAAAAAAAAAAAAAATTAAGCATTGATAATGATAATAATAAGATTATATTAAGGATATTAAGCATTGATGTTGATAATAGAGTGCAACAGTCGGGTTCCGGTCGGGGGAAGTAAAAGACGATCAATAATCGTGTTTAACAGCAGAAATCGTGGTGAAAAACTACATTACCCAGGATGCTGCACAGAAATTTACACCAATCAGAGAGTCCAGAAAAGAAATGCGTGACAAAAGAGCTTGTTAGCTCCGCAAATTATGTAATCGAGTCGGTCTCCCTACCCTCTCAAAATACTTAAATGTTTGTGTGTGTATATATATATATATATATATATATATATATATATATATATATAATATATATATATATATATATATATATATATATATATATATATATATATATATATATATATATATGCATATTTTACAATAAACTTAGGTATGATTCACCTCGTAGCTGATTGTCTTGGTTCATGGCTTATAACTCTAACAAAGATCCCTAAAAATCCCTATGGGAAAAATGAATGAAAAAAATACTTCTGGAACCAAAGCCACTGAAAAAGGGGACAGGCACTGCAGCACTCTATAGTAAAAAAATGTATGACCAGCAAATCTTCATATTAGAATGATTTCTGAAGGATCATGTGACACTGAAGACTGGAGTAATGAAAATTCAGCTTTGATCACAGGAATAAATGACATTTTAAAATATATTCAAATAGAAAACAGTAATATTTTGAAATGTTATTAACAATTTAAAATATTTGTTTTTATTTTTGATCAAATAAATGCAGCCTTGGTGAGCATAAGAGACTTCTTTGAATGGCATTAAAAAAAATCGTACTGACCCCGAACTTTTGAATTGTAGTGTAAATGCATGACACTATAACCACATCAGCGTCTGCTGAGCATCTTGATGACATTGCAATGCAAATTGCTTGGACTTATAGAGAAAACATTTCAAACTCCTGTAATACAGGTATCACCAGGCTACAAAGGCATTTCCTACAGCTGCAAATGCTCAAGCAATGGCTGCCAAAGTTGACACACTCAAGGAGGAGATGGATGAAGCTCAGAACAAAATGGAAATATGCAAGGTATGGATATGAGTCAGATTTGATTGAGGTTTCTAGGTGACCTTTGGTAGCACTTTAAGCCTAGTATGATCTTGTTTTGTCTTTAGGATCAACTGGCAGCTGAAATGTATGGCTTTTCCTCCAAGGAAGGAGAATATGCCCGCTATTATGTGTTGGTAAGTCATTTCTATGAGCTTTATATAAGCGATTTATACTGGAATAATGAATTTAACTTGCAAATTTAACTTTAATTATCAGTAAGAAACTGGTCGAAGGTCAGTGGTATCAAAAACTTTAGATATACAAAGACTGTGCACTCATGTTACTATGAATGGGAGAAAGTGCAACACGCAGTATTGCGGAATAAGTCCCGCCTTCTAAATAAAAGAGCCAATCGCCAGTTGGTAAAGTCATCATCGCCGTTAGAAGCTCCGGTTGCTACAGAAACAGTCAGTGTTCTGAGACGCGCGCTTAGGACTGCACATGCGCGTTGGCTGAAAAATACAGATTTTGTCATGATTTGACTTTTTAAAAATAAAATTTATGAGAGTTTTTGTCAGATTTAATTGATTTCAAATATGAAATTTAATCATAAGCTTAGTGAACAGCTTTGGAGAATTTGATGTTTCCTCGTTCAAAAAGAGAGGAAACTGAAATTGCTGCCTGAGAGGCGTTTCCAAGATGGTCCCCGAGTGAAATGACTTGCCTAAAGGGACTTTGGTGGTATTCATAGGTCTTACTATATGCTAGTAGTTAGCATGTCTAACCAGTGGAGTTAATTTAACTGTTGTTTATATACTATATTTTACAGTATATAGCCAGTGAGTAGATTAAAGATCATTTAGTCACAGACTTTTCTTCTTGTCAAACAAAAATAGAAAAGTGAGGTTTGTATTTGTCTTGACAGTTGTTAGAAGCTCAAGCTGATTACCACAGAAGAGCCTTGGCGTCCATTGAAAGCGTCCTGCCCACCATACAGTCACAGCAAGGTGTGATATTTACTCTTCACTTCCTGGACAGAGCATCTGCTGGATAAATGTTTCATATGAATCACTCATAACACTTATGAAATCATGGCCTTATTAAAGGGTTAGTTCACCCAAAAATGAAAATTCTGTCATTAATTACTCACCCTCATGTCACTCCAAACCCGTAAGACTTTCGTTCATCTTCGGAACACAAATGAAGATCTTTTTGATGAAATCTGAGAGATTTCTGACCCTCCATTCTACACAACTACCACTTTCAAGCCTTAGAAAGGTAGTAAAGACATCATTAAAGTAATCCATGTAACTCCAGTGCTTTAACCTTAATTTTATGAAGTGACGCAAGTGCTTTATGTGTGGCAAAAAACATAATTTACCACTTTATGTACAAAATATTAATCTCCAGCACTAAATCACGAGAGCACCTCGGCTCGTGTATTGTGTTGACGCGAGAGCAGATATCATTGCGTGAACGTGCGTTGGAGAATAATATTTTGCAATAAATTATGTGTAAGCACTTTACTTTATAAAAAGCATAATTTTTGGGTGAATTAACCCTTTAAGTACAAAAAACAGAGTGTATTATGGAGCATGTGTTCTGTGTGCTGACACAGACATAGTTTGAACATTATTGAGATCAGATAAACAGTCACAGCTTACAAACTAAAAGGGTAAATCTCACAAAATCTGTCCAAGAACTTGTTTGCTAGTGAACATTTCACCCTAAAATAGCAACAACAAAAAAAGAAGTAACAAAGGAAATGAAGCTTTTTTTGCATTGTGACATTTACAACAATATTAAGCTCATTTTCCACTCAAAATCTTATTATTGTATTGCAAAATAACCTCACTGTCACTGTAATTTATCTAGACATTTTTCTTTTGAGCTTTTTTATTGTCATTATTCACTATAATTATTGTCATTAAATATCCTCATAATGAATAACATAAAAAATCAACAGAAATGAAAGGCAGCACAATGTATATAATTAATGCATAATTTATAATTCTAAATGAAATTAATAATAATTTATTATATTGTCAATTCTTTAGTGTATATAAGCATTTTTTCATATCACAGTAGTAGAATAAAAGCTTAATTTTATTTATTTACAGTATATAGAATATGTCTGGGTCATATTTACTCTAATATATATGTCTATATTGCCTAAAGAAGCTTTTTTTGCATTTGTGACATTTATTTAGGCACATTTATTTTCCCCTCAAATTCTTATTGTCGATACGGTTATTTCTTTAGGCATCTTACTTTTAATTTAATTTTTAGTTGCCATTTTTCACAATGATTATTGTCATTACAGTATGTATACATCTCATAATGAAAAATCTGCATAAATTAATACTGTATTTATAATTTATGATGATAATGATATTAATTTATTTTTCACATTACAGTAATGAGAATAAAATATTCCTTTTATTTGATACATAGACAGATAGATAGATGACAGATAATAAATATATAAATTGTAATTTTGGGGTGAAATACGGCCCAGACATGTTCTTGACTGGTTTTATGAGATGCACCCAGAGATCTGGCTATGAATCATCCAGCTATGAATCATTCTTTCTCTTTCAAAGCTTCCTGTTGGCCAGCACTGTAACGTATCATTTTTTTACACTGTAAATCATCTTGTCTAACAGAATCTGTTAAACGCACACACACACCTAGTGATGATTCTTAAATGTATCCTGCCATAACTCAAATCATTCTCATTCTCTCTCATCATCTGGCATAGATAAATGGACAGAGAAGCCAGCGTTTGGCACAGCTCTGGAGGAACATCTGAAACGCACAAGCAGAGAGATCGCGCTGCCCATAGAGGCCTGCGTCATGATGCTGCTGGAGACCGGCATGCAGGAAGAGGTATCTGACAGTCAAACAACACATGAGAACTAACAGATGAAATGACATGACCGTTTTTATCCCGAGGAGAAGTTGATGCACATTGTTACTGCATACACAATGGCAGATAGTTGTCATTTTCAGGGAAGTGCTCAATCTTTCTGCCTTTTGAATTTTTTGCAAAGGCCACTTTATACAGAACCAGTTCCTTTTGTCTCAATGAGAAGAAAAGATAGATACATACATGCATACATTCATACACCCACAACTGGTGACGATCTGCCCTATTAGCATAGATTCTGCAATGAGAGAGCCGCAGCAGTCTGCCATTTCTGTTTACTTGCTGTAGCAAGAGATATACAAAAAAACATTACAAATGTTTTTGGATGTACCAATGAACATAAGAGTCTCCATAGATTCCAGCATCTGAGCCACTGAGGAGACCATGGTTGAATTTCATTCATGAAGGAAATGTGCCGAAGAAAGTTGGTAAAGTGTTATATATTTGCGAAAATCATTTTACGCTGTTGTCAGGGCTTGACATTAACTTTTTTTGCTCACCAGCCACTGTGGCTAGTGGTTTTCCAAAGTTACTATACTAGCCATTCAGCATTTTCACTAGCCACAATTTTGCTGTTGGGAAATTACATTTTATATGATTAAAGTTGACTTTGGCATGCTTAAATTACTTGATTTTGAGTCATTTTACTTGATTTAGAAGATTTAAAACCCTTTCAAACTTACAAATGCAGATTGACCACTCAAATCATATCAGCTGGTATGTACAGTTATTTTTGTTAGGCTGTATAAAAAGAACAAAGAAGCAAATTACAAATAGTAATTTTTAAAAAAATCTTTTTTCAGATACAGTAGGTTTATTTAACATGTATACATTTATTTACATGTATATTAACATGTATACATTAATGACAGTCGGGTATTTAATTGGGTTGCTGAATGCATGTACGTAATATACTGACACATATCCAGTTATTACCCACCTGTTTACGTACACTTAAGACATAACTGACCATTCACACAAGATACGCCACAAGATGGGCATTTTGACATCTGTGTGTTCGTGTATTTGACCATTCAGGCGCAAGGAAAACTGATCGCGCACGCGAGAGAGCGCTTCTGTCATTCAGCGCGATTTTGCCTATTCTGCCTTCACTAACAGCAAGTTAATCGATGAAGAATTGTAATTGAATTATAATTTTGTGATACGACGATCTTGGCATTTCATTTGGCTGTAGGCTGAAATTATATTCAACCCGCCAAAGTGGCTAGAGGGAGTGGATGTCTTACCCACCACAGCTGAAATCTACCCACAGTTGGCGGGTGTTAATGTCCAGCCCTGGCTGTTGTGATGATTTGTGCTACCCACTCAGATTTTGCTACCTCCCATTAAAACAGTAGTTAGCACAATGCAAATATAGTGTTGGTAGCACAATCTAATAGGTAGCATTATTCGTCAGAACACGGCACACGCTAGTCGACAACTACATAAATTTATCCTCTAACCGTTCAGAAACATCCAGATGCATTCTAAAAGTTGTAACTTCTTCCTGAGTCTCTCCATCAGTGTCCGACTCCAGTTTGAACAATGTAAGGCTGAACACAGTTACTGACAATTTCTGACATTCTGGCTGCGTGAGATTCTCCAGTTTTGTTGTTGTTGAAAGTGGGAAGGTAGCAGCAGCTCATTTGCATTTAAAGGGACACACAAAAAACACCAAAGAGGGCCAAATTTGTCAAGTTATATTAAATGTTCTGTGGGGTATTTTGAGGTGAAACTTCAAAGACACATTCTGGGAACACCAGAGACTTGTATTACATCTTGTGAAAAGGGGCATAATGGGTTCCCTTTAACAATGACATACAGAGTCAGAACTCAAAACAGCTGCATGTTCAGTCACTGTTATCTTAAGGTTGAACTACAGATAAGTTCTGGATGACCTTAAACAT
The DNA here is from genome assembly GCF_018812025.1 of Megalobrama amblycephala. Lineage (NCBI taxonomy): Eukaryota > Metazoa > Chordata > Actinopteri > Cypriniformes > Xenocyprididae > Megalobrama > Megalobrama amblycephala. The sequence continues at coordinate 15,518,774 of NC_063044.1, read as the reverse complement.
TTCAAGAGCAACTCTGTAGCAGTATATCCATGTTACAGACGTCCGCTGGTTCACTTCTGCTTCTTGGCTAAACCCAGACTAATAATAGCAGTGAAAGGAGACAGTCATTTCCCTGTGAAACCATCACTGACACATACAAAAACTGCATTTTCAGACATTTTTACACATAAACAAATCAGTTTACAGCGCTTTGCAAAGGTCTTGTGCATTTACAACATTTTCTTTCGTGTCAGGGTTTGTTCCGTATCGCTGCTGGAGCCTCTAAACTGAAGAAGTTAAAGGCGGCACTGGACTGTTCCACTTCCCAACTAGAGGAGTTTTACTCTGACCCTCACGCTGTTGCTGGTATGTGCTGTTTTTCGTAAATGAAATTGCTGAGGTACACAGCTACAGAGTTGTTAGCTAAAAAGTCATTTGTGCATTTAGAAGGACTTCCCAAAATGACAGTGTGGCTTGATTTGTTTTATTTTAAACCATGCTTGCTTGTATTTTTGATTACAAAAACAGGATACTGGCACTGAGCTATTTTGAAACCTGGAACTTTTCATATCTGTTCATCAGTGTTAAGAGTACCACAACTAGAGCCATATTTTTGAAAAACTCTTTACACTTTACGAGTCGTGTTAAAACACAATCAAGGGCTTGCAAATGCAATTGATGTTGGGTTTTCTTTCTCACGATTATTTAGGAGCCCTCAAATCTTACCTGAGAGAGCTGCCTGAACCTCTGATGAGCTACCAGCTGTATGAAGAGTGGATTCAAGCCTCAAAGTAAAGCACATTCATATACACCAATGTCCATGCTCAACTGGAAGACAATTGATTTCAACTTAAAGGGTTTCTGGTCTGGATTGTAAAGTGGAATTAGCTTGGAAGTGTCTCAGTGGATCAAATGATTGGCATCAAAGTTTTTCAAAGGGTGTCAGGCTTGAAATATGCCCAAATGAATGTGCCCAGTTCTTGTGAAATTCAATTCTAACTCTAAATGCTAAATAAAATGTTGATAAAAAAAAATGATAGCCATGCTGATTAAACAGTATGTGAATTTCAGAATATTAGAAATTATATTGATGAAGATTTCATATTTCATATGTTGATGATTGATTTCAGATACTAAACTCATTTAAAATGTAATTAAATCAGTTTTTATTGTGTAGGTACAGCAAAAGCTGTTTGTGAGGCTCTTGTGTCATAGGCATATATAATGTCAGGGCTTGACATTGACTTTTTTTTGCTTACCAGCCACTGTGGCTAGTGGTTTTCCAAAGTTACTAGCCATTCAGCATTTTCACTAGCCACAATTTTGACATTGAAACTATGGGAGAAAAATATTAATATATATTAGGCTGCTGTCACTTTAAGACCTGACGCACGGATCCATTATACTGTTAAACATTGCTTTTCTGTTTACGTTCACTTAAAACATAACTGTTTATGTGAATACTCGTAATATACTCAACATTATTTTGTGTGTATTTGACTGTTTGAGTGCAATAAGCAGTATTTCAACTTGCTGTCGGAGAGATGAGTGAGTGAGAAAGCCCAGCTGGTATTGTGTATCTATTCTGCGGAAAATGAGTATAAGATATTTCAGTATCTATATTTTTGACAACACTACATTGTACTTAGTTTATTATTTTAGAGGCCTTTTTAAAAGACTACAATTGAAAAATGTTTTAAATAAAACTCAACCCGCCAAAGTGGTTAGTAGGAGTGACTGAGTTACACGCCACTGCTGAAATCCACCTGCATTTGGCGGGTTGGTGGGTGTTAATGTCAAGCCCTGTATATAACTCTTGTTTTTCTCTCCTCTGCAGTATTTCTGACCCTGATAAGAGGCTTCAGGCACTGTGGGTGGTGTGTGACATGTTACCAAAGCCCAACAAAACCAATTTTAGGTCTGCTTGTTACTACATCAAACTAACTTTTAGCATTGACCTTTAACAAACTATTATGACTGTAACAAGCTAATCCATGTCTCTGAAGGTACCTGGTGAAGTTTCTTGCCAAGCTTTCTCTGGAAAGCGACATCAACAAGATGACTGCAAGCAACATCGCCATCGTACTGGGCCCCAATTTGCTGTGGGCCAAAACAGAGGGGTGAGATCTGCTCACATTACCCATTACACAAAATGCTTCTCAAATTGCATCGTTTATATACAAATGTTAGATGGAGTTAAATGTCTTTGTTGATGTTACTCATGGAACAGTTTGACATGTTACAGTTTTGTTCTGCTCCTAGAAGCCTTGCTGAAATGGCAGCCACTACTTCCGTCCATGTCGTGTCAATAATAGAACTAATGATCAACCATGCAAGCTGGTTCTTTCCAGAAGGTAAGACTACCATCGGCTGAAGCTCTGTTCCAAACCTAGTAAGCTTCCTCGCTGTTTACTGTCTAGATCAGTGGTTCTCAACTGGAGGGTCAGGGTGTGACTAAATTTTGTTAGAGGTCACACTGGTGCGACCACCACATTGCCATTTCTGTTTCATATGAGAAACATTAGACGGCAAACGAAACGAAAGCGGAAAGAAACCGCGTTACTCGTGTGAGCTGCAAAGCCTGGACAGTTTATCAGCTCAGACAATAATAAACAGCGCAACGCGGCACGAGCTCAGAACAGGCTCTCGCGCACCGATCTCGATCACGCAATACTATTTAAATTTGGCAAAGTATTCTCTATTATAAAGTACAGGTATCAGATCAAACAGCGCTGACATGGAAACCTGGAGAAATATTGAACCACGAATGAACAAGTTATATAAGGCTCTCCAATCCACAAAAAAATCACCAACATTCTCCATGAAATTAATGTAGTAATGCTAACTGTAACCATGGTTGTTTTACATTTATTCATTTCAGGGTTCATGCAAACTTTTGGAGGGTAAAATTTAAGAATGTTTCAAGTGTTTTACATTTTTTCTAACACTTCAAAGATTTAAATGTAATGTTATTTTAATGTAATTTCTAATGTGATTTGTAAAACTAAAAGTTAAAAGATGACGGAAAACCAATGCTTCGTGGTAAGCAAACTTTTATTTAAAGTCCCCCTGTAGTCGATAATTTTATCCCTTAAAACTCATCTTTGATCACCAAAATGACATTTAACATTTTTTTCCTGTGAAAAAAAAGCTTTAAAAAAGCTTGAATGTAACTCTACACCCTTGCTTCATTGAATATATGCAGATCTATGAATATGCTAATTATCCCGGCCCCCACCCGCTCGCATGAGCTCAGAGATCCACTCGGTCAACTTTTCTGTAGTAAACCTGCAAAATGGCATCACTTTTTACGGATGTCCGACACATAACGGTAATTGATATAATTAGCCTTTTGCTTGACTAGCTTACATTATCAAACAGCTGTTAATGTGTTGCTAATGTTACTCAAACCATGTTCCCGTTCACCATCTGAGACTGCCTTATAAATATCCTTAGAAACGGTTTGAACAACTCAGAACGTCAGTGGAGAAAGGCATATAGTTCCTCATAACATCGTAATATACATCATACACCCACTATATTGGTAAATCTACCCGATTTTTTTTTTATATAGATCACTGCAGTTTTAAAGAGAAAATACTCAGCAATGGTGTTGACTTATGAATTTGCACATGGTTTGTCTTAAAGCATATTAAAATCACCACATAGACATATAAACAACATTAAAGGTGCCCAAGAATGCTTTTTCACAAGATGTAATATAAGTCTAAGGTGTCCCCTGAATGTGTCTGTGAAGTTTCAGCTCAAAATACCCCATAGATTTTTTTTTAATTCATTTTTTAACTGCCTATTTTGGGGCATCATTAACAATGCACTGATTTACACTCGGCGCCGCCCCCTTAAATCACGTGCTCCCTGCCACACCAGCTGTCGACTATATTACAGCGCATTTACAAAGTTCACACAGCTAATATAACCCTCAAATGGGTCTTTACAAGATGTTCATCATGCATGCTGCATGCATGCTTCGAATTATGTGAGTAAAGTATTTATTTGGATGTTAAAGTTTTATTCTGAGTGAATTTGAGGCTGTCCTCCGTGGCTAACGGCTAATGCTACACTGTTGGAGAGATTTATAAAGAATGAAGTTGTGTTTATGAATTATACAGACTGCAAGTGTTTAAAAAATGAAAATAGCGACGGCTCTCGTCTCCGTGAATACAGTAATAAACGATGGTAACTTTAACCTCATTTAACAGTACATTAGCAACATGCTAACGAAACATTTAGAAAGACAATTTACAAATATCACTAAAAATATCATGATATCATGGATTATGTCAGTTATTATTGCTCCATCTGCCATTTTTCGCTGTTATTCTTGCTTACCTAGTCTGATGATTCGGCTGTGTGCAGCTCCAGACGTTAATACTGGCTGCCCTTGTCTAATGCCTTGAACATGGGCTGGCATTATGCAAATATTGGGGGCGTACATATTAATGATCACGACTGTTACGTAACAGTTGGTGTTATGTTGAGATTCGCCTGTTCTTCGGAGGTCGTTTAAACAAATGAGATTTATATAAGAAGGAGGAAACAATGGGGTTTGAGACTCACTGTATGTCTTTTCCATGTACTGAACTCTTGTTATTTAACTATGCCAAGGTAAATTCAATTTTTGAATCTAGGGCACCTTTAAAAAACTTGATTTTCGCCAGAAGGGGACTTGAAATTACAGCTATAACCAGCAGATGGCAGCAGAGGAGCACTAAGTAGGAAAAGTCATAAAGTCTCATGAAAAACAAAAACTTTTCTTTAAACTGTGACTGAATTACACAGAAAGCAAGTAAAGGGCGCTCCTTTTATAATCACTGAAGCTGTCGGTTTAGTATGGTATATTTAATAAGAGTAGAATATTTACTTTTTTCCCTATAAAAATTAGGTTTTTACATGTTACTGTTGTTAATAAAAGTTTTTAAATAATTTTAGATAAAATAAAAAAATCTGCATCTTAATTCAAGCTTAGTGCTTTACTGTCAAATTTTCAATAAATAAACATGTAATATTATTTGTAACTGGGCCAAAAAAAGGCCTTTGTCTAAGGCCTAAGTTTGGAACTGAGCTTGTCCTCTTTAAGAACAACTTACTTTTACTCATTCATGGCTGTATAATCATATCCTTTGCTCTTTTGCTCTTCAGATGTGGACTTCAACGTTTCAGGCATGTTTGCCATGCCTGGGTGCCCGGGTACCCCTGACTCCGAAGCCGGAACCATAGACAAGAGGCGCCAAGGCAGCCAGGGGTCGCTCGATTCTGACACACCCCGCAAAGACAGGTACAAGTCTCACCCCCGTGTTTACAGACATGACTCCAGCTCCACAGTAGTGTCCGCCTCGTATGTAGTGGCCAGTGAGTCCGTCACAGTCCAAGCAGACAGTCTGAGACCAGAGCTGGGGGCTGTTTAGACGTGTTCATTTCATATGACACATGCATCTTTTTCTGTGGTTTTGCCTCGTTTTTTTTGTTTTGCTTTGCTTTTCTTTTTTGTTTTTGTTTTGTTTTATACTTTTTTGATTTGTTTTACTTTAGTTTTTTGTCAACCGTTGCTTATTGTATGCTTTCTGAAATAAATAAAATGTATGCTCATAGCTATGTATAAACGCATTATTGATATATTTCATGATCATGAACTGGGTGCCAAAGTCAGAGGGGGAAAAAGTCACATTCAGAAGCACTAATCTGTCAGAATAAAATGTTTAAAAGGAGTAAAATGTTATTATTTGTATTTCAGTAATTGCGTAATTTTAGTTATCCAGTGAGTGTATAAGCAAGAAGTGTTCAGTCCCGTCAGCAGAGCTCTTATAAGCTTTGTATGTTCAGAATGAGTCGAACAGCTCCTGTCTCGCAGGCGATGATACCAAAAGTTTAGCAGTTGAAAAGGTGAATGTTCTTGTGCCTCAGGTAGAGGACAGTCCTTCAGTTGAATGTCAGGCTGCTGCAGTCACTCTAAAACAGATTTGACTGCTTCATTAATGAACGAAATTAATGTCAGTGTATTTATATTCTATTATAGTACTTCTTCACACTAGCTTTTCTGTTTTACTTCTAGTTTAATTTTTAGTCATGCGCTTTTGTGATTTTTCAGCTTTATTTCAAATAGCATTTTTAAAAATTGTTTTTATTAACAATAACATTGATTTACGCTTCATTAATGAATGGCTGCTTCATTTTTGCACTATGGGATAAATCTTAGCATACAAAAAATTTAAGCTAGGTTTTGAAATTAAATTTAGGGGCAAAATACTAAAATGTGTCAAAGTTTGTGTCATTTACTGATGTAAATGTACTGTATTTATACAGTATTTTTTTGTAATTTAAAGGGATAGTTCACTCAAAAATGAAAATTATCCCATGATTTACTCACCCTCAAGCCATCCTAGGTGTATATGACTATCTTCTTTCAATCGGAGATGTATTTAAAAATGTCCAAGCTTTATAATAGTAGTGAATGGGGGGGGTGTGATTTTGAAGCCCAAAAAAATGCATCCATCCATCATAAATAAGAGCCAGGATATTTTTAAATATATCTCCGATTGTGTTCATCTGAAAGAAGATAGTCATATACACCTAGGATGGCTTGAAGGCGAGTGAATCATGGGATTTTTTCGGTGAACTATCCCTTTAAGGATACAACATTACCAGTGTATTGTACTATATATTGACTGTTTTTGCTCTGTCAACTAAAATGTTTCCAAACGAAATCAACCATTGTTGGTCTCTGAGCAACACAGAGTATTGGCGATCCTAAAAGATCCATGTTTTTGAACGAATTGGTTGAGTGAATGATTCAAAAGACCTACTCATAAAGACCTACTGAGAAACTATGTAGCTTGTATATAATATGTATATATATAATTCATTTATTTTATATATTTTTGAAATATGTATGAAAAAAAAAACCTTTTTACGCTGCATTGCTAAATTCCAAAAACAATTTAAAATCTCATCTATTCCCAACATATCTCTCTGGTTGCTGTCCCAGTGGTCAGGTGGTGGTCCTGTCCTTCTCCTCCTTCCCTTCTGTGGAGACTAATACCCCACTGTCACTCTCTTGTGTGAGTGTTTCATACTGTCTCCCCTCTTCCCTGTAGCCCTGCTAACAAACAGCCGGAAATCGCCCCTCGTAGACCTGGCACAATAAATAAAAAGCAGCACTCCACGCCTAACTTCCAGCCCCCTCTCCCTCCCATTGACGCCGGGGGGGTTCCCGTGTTTGAGCCCTCCCTTCAGTCGCCCACTGGCGGGGGTCTGGAGGCTGGGCAGGCAGGAGCTGCGGTGCCTCAGACGCAGCAGCCTTTAGTTCAGCAGAACCCTGCTGCGGAGAACAGGTAAGGATTGGTGCGACCGTAAAATCCCGCTACCTCACCACGCCATCCGCTGCCAGATGTCAGGAGCTGGCCGCCGAAATCTGTGTTGTGTGCACATCGTTTTGTGCCACTTTCATGATTATTGCTTCAAAACGCTGCTTTAAAATCAGTCAAATTGCTATCAGCTGGGTACAATCGAAGAGGAAGGTTACAAACCTTTCAAGATACCTGGGATGGCAATAATCAAATGTCGTCATGTTTCTCTGTCATGCACATTGTCTCATGTTTCTTTATTCAAAACACTTTTAAAATCAGAAAATGATCACTGGTAAAGTTATAAACTATCACCCTTTTTTATGGGTAGCCCCCAAGCGCAAATAATAAGCTTTACGAAGGGTTTTTAAACTAGGATGAAGGTCTGTTCCAAGACAAATAGTGTCCATTTTTATATACAGTCAAACCAAAATTTATTCAGACACCTTGAACATTTCATTCATTAATACAGTTTATTCACTATAGTTTAAAAAAATGGTAATAAAATATGACAATATCTCAGAGTTAAACTGTGTCAGAAAAAAATTATCTTAATTATGTCAGATAACACTTAAGCAAAACATGGTCAGGTCAAAGTGTCTGAATAATTTTTGGTTCCAAATTTTTATCAATTTTACTGGTAGTCCACAGTGTGAAGAATTTTTGGGTAAAATATATCACAGTTTACTTTATTTTTGCTATCCTCACTTACATAAATGAACTATAGTGTCCTGTACCCACTAGTAAAAATATACAAAAAATACCAAAAATAACTGAATAATTTTTGTTTCGACTGTGTATATATATATATATATATATATATATATATATATATATAATATATTATAAAATATACACACACACACACACACACACATCATATATATATATATATATATATATATATATATATATATATATATATATATATATATATATATATATATAAATAGTAAAATAAATAAAAAGTACTGTTTTATGTCATTTTATTAAATGATTTTTATTCTGTTTTTTTTAAAGACTACTGTAGTTGGAAATCATGCGACATAAGCAATATAATCAACAATAACTGATCAAATTAATTATTGTTTGCACTCAATATTTTACCCATAATATTTTTTAAAAAATAATTTGAAAATCAAATGTGAAGGATTCGAACAAACACTTCTCAAAATGCAAGTCAAGGATGATTCTTCACACGATCATGCTGTCACAGTACGTCACCCCGGTCAGGGCAAAAACCCGTCTAGTCTTTCTCTCCGTGTCTTTTCTGTAGAATATTCTGTGTTGCTTGAGTTTGTGTGTCCTGCCTTGCCTTTCTCTATTGCTTCTTTCTTTAGTGGAAAAGATGCACTGCATGCAGAAACAACACTGCTAATTATGCTAACTGTTTTTCTTTAAGGCATCAGTATTAACTTTTCCGTGCAAGTCATTAACTCAACTCGGACCACTACGTTTTAATTCCCTGCATGTTAACTGACCTGTGTATACATACTGCAGTGTAATCCCATGATATGAGTTCCCGCTTTTCTTCCCTCCCTAGTAACATGACCCGAGAACCTGCGTCCACACCTCCAGCCATGAGGAACGGACCGGGAGGTTCGAGTGGGACACCCGCTCAGGCGAATGTGGGGACCCCTACCTCATTCATGATGCGCAGAGGTGAGTCCTAGTGGTCCATATCCTAGATGGTAAAAATTTCAATGATGACATGGCTTAGGTCATGTTGTGCCCGACACATACGCCGTTCCTCAGTAAAGCTGTGATTTTTATTTGCTTTTTTGTTGTCATTTTTCACCGTAACAGTGTGTGGGAAATAATTAAAATAAAATAAAATGAACTAAAATGCATGTTGTTATTGTTCATAAAATCAGTCACAAAAATCATGAATGGATATTTTTGTTTCAGGTACAAAGAAACAAGCGCCGGCACCTCCCAATAAGGCCACGCCTACCACACCTCAGAGCATAAAGGCGGCTCCTAACTATCCCACACCAAGCCAGCCCTCTGCCCCGAGCATCCCTCAACCTCTCGTCGCACCCCGTCGCAACAACCAGACCCCCATCCAGGCCCCCAGCCACCCTCCTCCTCAACCTCCTTCCCAGCTGTCTTCCCAGAGCACAGAAGAACCAGACCCGTCCCCTCCCAGAACCCCCACCCCACCCGGTACACCGCCTCATGACAGCTCCCAGCTGCGCCCCAGACCCACCCCTCGAGCGCGACCCAAACCCACTGGCCCGCCACCACCCCAACCGCCTAGCGACGGTGCCAATGGTGTCTGTGTTTCTGGATCCAAGATAATCTCAGGTAAAAATATGGACTTTTATTTAACACTATGAGCGATTATAAAATATCTGCTTTTAGATCTGTATTATTATTATTTTTACTACTATTATTATGTGTTTAATAAGGCAAGGTTTATTATTGCTCATACTTGAAGTTATTTGAACAAACATATTAAAAGCATTAAACTTGATGGAAATCAATGAAAACAACAACAAAATTGTGACATTTTTGCACAGGCTGGCAAAAAATGAATTAATAATAATAATAATAAAATATAGCTGCAAGCAGCATTTACGGGACCAAGCACAAAAGAGGCACAAGAAGCCAGCCAACATGGCTGTGAGCATCAGACCAACTGCAACAGTGAGCAATTAAAGACCCATTGAGATCATTTTAGGCAAAAGATTTGAAAAATCACAAATACAGTCAGTAATAAAGATTTACTGGTTTAATATAGCATTTTATATCATAATACTGCATTGTAGTTAATGGCAATTTCATGTTTTGTTCAATTATAGCGCCACCAAGAGGCACAATCCCACCACCTTTTTTATGTGTCCTCAGGGTGACCCCATACATGTATGTGTCAAATTTGGTGAAAATATTTCATTTCGTTTCGGAGTTATAGACATTTATATGAATGAGAACATAAAAAATGACTTTGTTTTGATTTTTTTTGCCACTTCCTATCAAAATTTTGACATTTGGGCTTTGACTCTTATTTAACCAGTTTAGGTTCCGTGTTTCCTACGTTGGTTTCGTCTCGATCTGACTAACGGTTTTGAAGATATAAGCAATTGTTTTTTAAGCGCTAAATCACCACAGCGCACAAACCATTAGCCGAAACCTAGCATGTTTGGTATCGCTGGACTCGGCAAGGATTCAGGAGTCTAAGGATATGACTCCCGTGAAAATAAGCGAACCACATAAAAGCATTTAAATAATTTTTTTCTCCACTAGGTGGCACTGGTCTGAAACTTCTCAGGCTCCTTCAGGGCCTTGTGCTGATGACCCATACCGAGTTTCGTAATGATACGCTAATGTGTTCATAAAATAGAGCATTTTAACCCAAAATTCAAAATGGCCGACGGTCAAAAATTGGATATCATTCGACGTCATGACATGACGCCAAATTTATGAGTTTTGGACAAACCTATCAGAAGTTATAAGCAAAAAAAGCCATTTTTCATATCTCCGGACCAGTAGGTGGCACTGCACTGAAACGCTGCATGTTGCCTCAGGTCACGCTTGTGATCACATGTACCAAGTTTGGTCAGAATACGATAAAATGTTTTGGAGATATAGCCTCAAGACTGATTTGGCAAGCTTTTCGTCAAATTTATTTGTGCGGTTTTCGAGAACGGTTTGATCTATCAAAAACTTTTGATAACTTTTTGTCTGTTCTATGGGCTGCCATAGACTCGAGCGGAAGAAGCAGAATAATAATAAAGAAAACGAACACCAACGGATACAATAGGTGCCTTCGCACCTTTGGTGCTTGGCCCCTAGTAACAATGAAAATAATAAAAAATTATTTTATTAAATAATATACAATTGTTTATAATCATAATTAAGAAAATTAATTCATTATACAGTTGAGCTCAAAAGTTTACATACCCCTTGGAGAATATGCAAAAATGTTAATCATTTAAACAAAATAAGAAGGATCATGAAAATTGCATGTTATTTTTTTATTTAGTACTGTCCTGAATAGACAGTTGTTTACATAAAGTCCACAAGATAAAACAATAGCTGAATTTATAAAAATGACCCCGTTCAAAAGTTTACATACCCTTGATTCTCAATACTGTGTGTGGTTACCTGATGATCCACGACTGTTTTTATGTTGTGTGATGGTTGTTCATGAGTCTCTTGTTTATCCTGAGCAGTTAAACTGAGCTCTGTTCTTCAGAAAAATCCTCCAGCTCCTGCAGATTCAACAGTTTTTCAGCAACTTCTGCATATTTGAACCCTTTCCAGCAGTGACTGTATGATTTTGAGATCTGTGTTTTCACACTGAGGACAACTGAGGGACTCAAACTCAACTATTAAAAAAGGTTCAAACATTCACTGATGCTCCAGAAGGAAACACGATGCATTAAGAGTCGGGGTGTGAAAACTTTTGAACAGGATGAAGATGTCACAATTTTTCTTATTTTGTTTAAATATCATTGTTTTTCATTTAGTACTGCCCTTTGGAAGCAACAGAAGATACTTGCATGTTTACCAGAAGAGAAAAAAGTATAATTTGCCCTGTTCATCCAATTCAAAAGTTTTCACCCCTCGGGTCTTAATGCATCGTGTTTTCTTCTGGAGCATCAGTGAATGTTTGAACCTTTTTTTAATAGTTGAGTTTGAGTCCCTCAGTTGTCCTCAGCGTGAAAAGATGAATCTCAAAATTATTCAGTCACTGCTGGAAAGGGTTCAAATATGCAGAAGTTGCTGGAAAACCGATGAATCTGCAGGAGCTGGAGGATTTTTCTGAAGAACAGAGCTCAGTTTAACTGCTCAGGACAAACAAGAGACTCATGAACAACCATCACAAAACAAAAAAACAGTCGTAGATCATCAGGTAACCACACACAGTATTGAGAATCAATGGTATGTAAACTTTTGAACTGGGTCATTTTTATAACTTCAGCTATTTTTTTTTAACTTGTGGACTTTATGTAAACAACTGTTATGTGAAATACTTTATTCAGGACAGTACTAAATAAAAAATAAAATGCAATTTTCATGATCCTTCTTATTTTGTTCAAATGATTAACATTTTTGCATATTCTGCAAAATATTTTTTATAATTTTGTCCATGCAAGTCTTATGGGAATGTCAAGCGCTCAATGGATGTCACTTGCACTCCCTTAATGACATCTCAATCAACTACAATATGGAAACACACTCAACTAGAGTCTTTATAAAAGCATTCTGTACCTCATTAATAGCTCATTATTGGGCAGGAAGCCCAACGCTAGCCCCTGCCAAACAGCTGCCCTGAGGGTTTCCCTCCATTAGGATAGTTTCACATGACGAAAGAAACTCACAGATGCCGTGGAGACAAAGATCTTCATCTTAAGATGACGGTATCCATGCCAGGTCATTACTGACAAGAGCTGCAATTTTTAAATATTCCCACATCCAGAGTTAACAAGCTGTATTTTCACAAGTAGGTCTTGGATCAGGATGGATGTAGTACAGAGTAAGCAATTGTTAGCAGCATACATTACTGGTCATTAATAGAGGTCTTTGTTTTATGCATTATATACTGTACAGTTGTGTCTAGTTTATATGTAATATTTACATTTAAATATGCAGTACATAGGTTACGGAATTATTTCATTGTCACGTCCTTGACTCATTGAATTATGAAAGCTTGTTTCTGACATCGAATAAAAATAAAAAAGGTAATTGCGACTTTTTTCTCACAATTGCGCATTTACCTCTTGCAATTCTTGCTTTTTTTAGAATTGCATGATATAAAGTCGCAATTGCATGATGAAAAAGTCAGAAGTGCGAGATGTAAAGTCACAATTGTGAGATTAAAAAGTAAAAATTCAGATTTTTTTTCTCAGAATTGAAAGTTTATTTCTCGCAATTACTTGCAATTGTGAGAAAAAAATCAGAATTGTGAGATAAAAAGTCACAATTATCTTTTAGTTTTTTTTTTTATCCCGTGGCAGAAACAAGCTTGAATGTTCTGTGTTAAATATAAGTTAAACTCTATAGACAGCATCCATGGCATGTAGAAAATTAGTTACAAATAAATTAAAAATAATATAAAATGTGACCCGCTCTGGCGAAATGAGTCGGAAGTCGCAACGTTCTATTTTAAGATAGGGGCCGATAATGTGGAAAAACAATGAAAAAAATCGATTGACTAGGATATCATTTTAAAGCTTATTGTCTCATCTTTCCATTGATACCAAAATCTCAGTTTTGAAATTTGGGTCACTGTGACTCATTTTGCTGGATCAGGTCACAAATATTAATCAAATTAAATATAACATATTGGTAAAAACAAGCAAAAATCTTGTTTATGGTAATGCACTTACAGTGAACGTTTCTAAAGTCAATTATTTTAGATGTATAACTGTAAACCCAATTCTTGTTCATTTTTTTCAAATTGAGGAATAATTCAAAACGATTTTCTGTGATAATCAGCACAATGTCAGATGTTGTTGATTGAACTTGTACTGACCCTTAAACATTCCTTTAATATCATGTAATCGATAGAAAATTAATGTTTAAAATTGTATGTTTAAATTGGCAGCAAATATTTTACATATAAATCTCAGATGATTTATGTCTTCCTGACAGAACATTACTGAAATCAAACACCGTTGTTTCCAAAGAAATCAAAACAATGAATATTTTGGACAGGGAGGAAGAATCTTAAGGCTTAATTTGAAAGATGAGTTCTATTCTTTGAAAACGGAATGTTCCGTGACATCATTCATCATTCCTTTCAGCACCTTTGTGATGTTTAATAGTCCTTTACATCCAATCTTTAGTTTAGTGTTCAGTGTTGATATTTACTGAACCCTGTTTGAGCCACACTCACTTCTCTTCATGTCTGGATTTCACATTTATCCCCCATAACACAAGATGTCATCATCGGCCTCTCTGTAGGATCCGCTGTGTGTAATAATCTTAACCATAAGTTAGAGTTGGTGAAACCACATGCTGCAATAGACTGAACCATTTCCAGTGGTTGTGGAAATATCAGCAGCTGCCCAGAGTCCTTCAGAGTTTGGCCTGAGGTTCAGACGATCTCCCGGTTTACTGCATTGCAGCATGAGAAAGCTCTGCGATGCTGCCACGTTCACTGCAGATGCTTCTTGACATTACCACCACCATGATTATCGCTGTTTAAAGAAATCTCAGTGATCACCACTTTCAGTGTTTAATGACACACGGTTCATCGGCATCAGATCTTCATCCGGAAAGTCAACATGAAGGCAAAATTCAGCCTATTTACTTTCCTAAAACACATCCCTGGTCTTAATTAGTACACTTTTTTAAAGAAAAATACAGGTCAAAAGTTTGGAATTTTTTTATGTTTTAGAAAGAAGTCTCTTCTGCTTGCCAAGGCTGCATTTATTGGTTCAAAAATACAGTAAAAACAGTAATATTGTGAAATAATATTACCATTTAAAGTAACTGTTTTCTATGTTAATATAATTTAAAATGTAATTTATTCCTGTGATCAAAGCTGAATTTTCAGCATCATTACTCCAGTCTTCAGTGTCACATGATCCTTCAGAAGTCATTCTAATATGATGATTTGATGATCAAGAAACATTTATTATTATTATCAATGTTGAAAACAGTTGTGCTGCTTCATAGTTTTGTGGAAATACTCTACCATTCAAACGTTTGGGATAAGATTTTTTCTTTTAAACAATCATTTTATTCAGCAAGGATGCATCAAATTGATCAAAAGTGTCATTTGTGTGATTGTTACAAAAGATTTCCATTTCAAATAAATGCTGTTTATTGAACTTTCTATTCATCAAAGAATCCTAACGAATGTATCACGGTTTCCACAAAAATATTAAGCAGAACAACTGTTTTCAACATTGATAAGATAATAATTGAAAATTCAGCTTTGACATCACAGGAATAAAATGTACAATTTAAAATAACTGTTCTCTATTTCAGTATATTTCACAATATTATTGTTTTTATCGTATTTTTGATGAAATAAATGCAGTCTTGGTATAAGCAGAAGAGATGTCTTTAAAGAACATTAAAACATTTTAAAGGTGCTGTATGTAATTTTTTTGACTGAACTAAAGCATAAAAATACCATAATATGTTTGCAGATTTAGGATATTTACATGTCACGTTCACATACTTGTTTCTCTGAAACCAATGCTCCAGCCAGTTTCTTTTAGGGCCCATTTACACTAGTGCGTTTTTGTTTTAAAACAACTTTTTAAAATGAAAACGATCATCGTCTACACTGGCGTTTCCGAAACGATCTGCACGGCTGAAAACGCATGTCACATGACCATTCATGCACACTGGGCATGTGTGTACAACAGTTGCCTCTTGCGCATGTAGGTAGCTACAGTATTAAAAAAAATGCAGAGTTTAACTAAACAATGGCTACGCAGAGCGAACATGGGTAGCCACACCATTGTTTTTTTAAAAAGTCTCAGTTTTGGTCCGTTTATACTGAAACGAAACCCAGGCGTTTTCAAAAGTCACCGTTTTCGAGGTTTGAAAATGCCGGTGTAGTGTAAACAACAGGCGTAACCGTAGCAAAACTTGTTTTAAAACGAAAACGCACTAGTGTAAACGGGGCCTTACTTTGAAATGTGCGTTCCGTGTTGGAATGTCTGTTTTTGTTTTGGTCTGTGTGATTCCGCCCACTTCCAGTTTACCCAATAGTGTTTTGACACCCCGGGTTGCCATTTGGCTGAAAACACAGCCATGGAAGCCAGCCAACTGAGTCAGAGATCGTAGATTCAACCCAACCTAAAAAGCCTCGCCATCCTTCTAAAAATCTTTATGAACAGGAGCATATTAAAACTCGATAAGTCTCCTTGCCTTCCATTGTCAATTGTGCTCGTTTCTGTTGCATGTTCTCAATCTGGCAACCCATGTATTTTGAATTTGGACTGCTGTACCTGTTTCAACCACTATCTGTCAGTATTACACACTGCACCTTTAATTATTCCAAACTTTTGAACTGTACAGTATATTTGTAACTTTGCATAATCTAATTACTTTGTCTGCAACCTGTTTTACTTTTATAATGTGTCAGTGTTTCATGTTGACTTTTAAAAGGTCATTTGATTGAAATTGATTGGCTTTATGGAAGCTCACAGCCACCTGAATCATGATTGGCTTCACTTTGCTGGTGGTTGGTCGTCATCAGTGTTTGATCCTTTGAACATGTTGTGACGTTGTTGCACTGTTACAGATGTGTGATCTTCTGCCTGTGAGGTGTGATTTGAGTGGCAGGCGATGGTAAGAACTCTGGGCATATCCGTTTATGTTTTCTGAGCTCAGTCTGTGTGTCTGAAAGCTTTCTGCACAGTGCCTGTTTAACCCGACTAACAGCAAGTTAACCTGCATGACAGCCTGCCTAACCAGTGTTTTTGTGACATGTCTTAAAGGCATAGTTCACCCGAAAATGAATATTCTGTCATCATTTATGCCCCCTCAGGTTGTTCCAAACCTGTATGAATGTCTTCGTTCTGCTGAACACAAAGGAAGATATATGGAAGAATGTTGGTTACCAAGCAGATCTCGGCCCCCATTGACTACCATAGTATTTATTTTTCCTACCATGGTAGTCAATGATATTGTTTGGAGGATATATATATATATATATTTTATATAATATATCCTCCAAATATCTTCCTTTGTGTTCAGCAGAACACAATTGATACAGGTTTGGAACAACTTGAGGGTGAGAAAATGATGACAAATTTCATTTTTGGGTGAACTGTCCCTTTAAAATACCAGCACATGCTTTATGCAGCTAAACATGTAACTCCCTACCCATGAACCTCAGCTGCTTCTGCAGGGTCAGTTTTAGGTGTGTCATAGATACGGTGTTATTTAACATTATTCATTTTTCAAAAATAATCTACTGTTTTACAGTTTGGGGTCTTTTTTTTTGCTAAAAGAAATTGTTTTTATTCAGCAAGGGCACATTTTTTTAACAGATTATCGTTGAACTTTGTTCAACCAAGAATCCTGAAAAAAATGCATCACGATTTACACACATTAAGTATAACATTTCAACATTGATAATAACAAGAAATGTTTCTTGAGTATCATATCATCATGATTCCTGAAGGATCATGTGACACTGAAGACTGGAGTAATGATGCTGAAAATTCAGCTTTGATCACAGGAATAAATTACATTTTAACATATATTCAAATAGAAAAAAAAATTATTATAAATTATAATAATATTTCAGTTTTTTAACAGTATTTTTCTCAAATTATTGCAGCCTTGATGAGCATGATACTTATTTCCTAAACATAAAAAATCTTGACCCCAAACTTTTGATCAGTGGTGTATATTTATCATGTTTGGATATTAATGATGTATAATATTACTATTGTTAATGGTTAAATATAAATACTAATTTCATTGAAAGGCTATATCACAACTAAAAGCATTATTTTCATACTGTTGCCATTCAATAAAATAATATTAATATCGTTGTTAATAATATAATATGCATTTTGATATCCAAAACACATTCAAGTGCTTCTTGTTCAGTTATACATTCATGGTTTCACAAATTTTGCAGGTTTTATGGTGGAAACTAAGATGCTAAAATGTTTTCTTTTAAACACCTAAACTATGCATTATGATTGCACAGATGGAGATGGAGAGGAGAGATCTTTTACGGGACCAGGGCTGGATCTTGTCCCGGAGCTTGAGGAGGATAAAACCACGGAAACACCCTCAGAAGATGAACACCAATCAGAAAACACCGCCCTGTGAGGTGGGCGGAGTTCGGTTTTCAAACAGCAAATCGAAACCTATGTTCGCATACTAGCATACCGCACCGTATATTCCTACCCTTTTTAAGGATGTGAAAGTATCCAAACATTGTCACATGACCTCTTTATATACTGGTTACCTCATGAATAAATGTCGTTATTTAGCATTCTTCGATTTTAAGTAAAATGTTGGTAGCGTGATCAGTGAGTCAAAACAGTTGCTTCTAGTTCAAACGTCACACTGGAAATGGAAGGTCAAGTTGATGCATTGCATGGTGGGATACGGTACCCAGCAGTGTGCAAATATAGTAGGTCATCTGGGTATTCTAAACATATAGAATGTATGCAAAGTATACATACAGTAAAAGTAGTATGCTATTCCGAACATAGCCACTTTAACCTTTGGCGCCTGCAGAAAACAGTCAATTTATACAAGAAACAAAAACACTCTAGAAGCTTCCAGGAGTCTATCTGTCCTCACAATGCTGGCACATTGTAACCATATACCGGGAAGTAATCAGCACGCACATATTAACATGCCCTTGATTTCATTCACAAATGGCATAAAGCTGATTTGGGTTCTAATCAAATATGAATGTCTTTGAGTTTTGTGGTGTTTTGTGTAACAAGCATTATAATTGTGCCTTGAAATCACTGAGTTTGTGTGGCTGATATCCCACACTCTTCATGTTTATGTTGGTTATCATGGTGAATGTCATTTATTCAAATTTATTTTGTTTATTTTCTCTTTTAATAATTCAAAAATGACACAAATTGGATTAAAATGAAAAATAATTATTATACAGATACTATTCATTTGAAACATATAATTTAAGTATTTTTCCTGGGGTGCAATACTGACTGCAGTGTAGCGTTACAGCATTATAGTCAGTTATCTATTTAGTTTATTTGTTCTACAGGGTTTATTTTAGTGGAGGATACCAATATCAATTTATGTGATTCATCCATCCACAGTTTTTGATCCGCTAAAATAAACCCTGCACATACTATTATGAAATTCTCAAAATGACCAAAGATGTTCTTAAATGATCCTGTATCAGAGCTTTAGGGGTTTGTTTCATGTTGTATGCAATGCACAAACTGCACTGACAACATTAATGTGAATGAAAGGATTTATGGATCAGTCAAGCTCAGGAACCGTCAGCTAGAAAGCCAAAAGTCATTCATTCCTTTCATGAGGGAATATGTGTATTTTATTTCTGTGGTTATGTTCTCTTTAATAGGCTTTCTTAATTGTACATATTGATTTTTTTTTTCCCCCGTTTCTCCCCCTTTTGTATATCTGTGTGCACATTTCCTGCCTCTGAATTTTTGTTTTTCACATTCTCTAGTGCCTCAGATGAACAAATGTTGTAAAAATTTATTTTTCTTTCCAACACAAACTTTTTTTCTGATTATATATCTAATAAAATGCTTAATTACAGAAGCAAAATGGATCTCAAAAGTTGTTTTTTTTAAAACTGTTTAATTTACAGAAACATCAAAGACAAAATAGTTCAAGCTAGGGTAGGCAATGTTTTTTATAAACACTTTTTGTTATACTGGTTGAAACTCTCTTCACATCCTGATAGTAATCAATAATAGACATAGTCTAAATATATATATATAAATAGATATATCTGATATAAGTTCGAATGCAATGGTAGGATGTCTTACTGCCTCAGTAAGTCACCGACAGCATTAGGGGTAATAAATTACTTGTAATGCAAGTTACGTAATCAGATAAGTAAAGTAACACATTACTTTTAAATTTACAACTAAATATCTGAGTTACGTTTTCAAATAAGTAACTCAAGTTAGTTTGTTTTCCCATGTATTTCCAACTAGCTCTCTTGTCGTCATGTTGAGAGAAATCATGAGTAACTGCAGAAAAAGTATCGTAAAAGTAATGTAATGCATTACTTTCCATAAAAAGTAACTAAGTAACGTAATTAGTTACTTTTTTGGGGAGTAACGCAATATTGTAATGCATTACTTTTAAAAGTAACTTTCCCCAACACTGATCACCGAGCACCACAAACAAACAGCAGCCGTCTTTTACAGATCCTCCTGAACCAAAAACAGCAAGCTTATGCTGTGTTCAATCCATAATCATAATTCCTGTTATTAAAGGTGCAGTAAGTGATTTCTGAGAAACGCTGTTGATATTAGAAATCACCAAAACAAACATGCCCCTACCCAAAACGATCAGACCCCTATCTTTATAGCTCCACCCCCAAATTCACAAACACGCTATGCAACACAGGCACCTCCTACCAATGAGTGTATACGCCCCTTACTGCTGATTGGCTACAAGTGTGTTTTGGTGCTCAGGTCTGATCCACTTTTTTTAACAACTTTTCTCAGAAATTGCTTACTGCACCTTTAAGAGATGGCAACATGTGACATTCCCGGAGCGGTTCACGTTCTCAGACTTGGCTTTTTGAATTTCTGTGTCAACACTAATAACGCTGAAATGAATCTGCAGCAGTCAGGTGATACATGTTCATTATTATTGTCATGTAATGTGCTTTGTGACATGAGGTATTTGACTCTTCGCCGGAAGATTGTTTGACAAGCGATCTAACCAATCATAACGCCAAATCTGCCATTTTGTCCGACAAAGCAGTCAGGAGTTAGAAGATTAACCTCGGTGAACTCGAACTTGAACATTTTTAAAGATTACGTCTTTCCGCGTTTGTATGTTGTAAACAACATTCCTTCTGATGTTCATTCATGTTTATTTGATGCTATAAATGAACTAGTAGGAAGAGATGATCGGTTCACGAGCCGCTTGAGCTGAGGCACTACAGCAATCTGTCATGACACATTAAAGAGCCACAAAATGCTTTTTATTGTTCTAATTTCTTTAAAAAAAATTACACAATTTGAAAGCAGGGACTTTTATTTATATAAGTAACCTGCTCTGTCTTGTCTGTCGACGTGTTGTCAGTGTCCTCTTTGTATTTTTCACTCTGTGTGGCGTGACAGCGCCATGGCTTGTCGGACAAAGCAACAGTAACTAAGGGGGGGCGGGTCTTTTTAAGGGTCAATTTAACATCGTCTCTCATGATGCTTTGTAGACTGCTCTAGCTGTGCACGTTCATGTGTTTTGGACTGGAGGAGGCGTGGCTTTGGAGATGCTCTGAAGGGAGGGTAGGATCTTAGGCTTTCATAAGCTAGCTTGCTATTGCTAGCCTCTCAGAAGTTGCCTACCCTAGCTTTAAACTATCTTTATCAAAAAAGTAAAAACTGATTGATGATAAATAAATAAGCATTTAGGTCAATTATTAATTACATATTCCCATGAAGATTTACTTTCATATCTGTCACAATAAACAATCCATTATAAAGGACAAGTGACTATGCCCAGTAAGCGATGAGGAACACCGCCACTGACATACAGACGATGAGGTTGGCGTTTACCAGGTGTCTCATACAGGGCTCTTCCTCGAGGGAACACATTGGAGCCTCTGGAGGAGGAGACATGGGCTTCTTTCCTTTCTGCTTCTCCATTCCACAGATCCAGAACAGAGCAGATTTCAGTTTAGAGGAACCCGCTTCGCTGGACACAGAACTACAGGAGTCTGGTGAGAAACACAGTGCTCAGAATTACATGTACACAGATTGAAACTAAATATTTGTGACCTGCAAGAATATAAATGATGAATTAAAGGTGCTACAGAGGATGTTTTGTTTTATACATTTTTGCAATATTACTTGAAACTGTCTTTACTAACTGATAAAAGACTATTTATTAGGTGCACTGAAAGGAATAATATTAATATGCATCATCTGTGCACGAGGTAGGGCCTTAAAAACATCAGCCAATCGTTTACGCGATCATCGCGTAAACGACTGGCCCTCTGGCTTGTCAATCACTGCCATGACGTTCCTTGTGAGAGACGTGCTCGCTCCAGTAACTTTCCACACTCCACAGGCGCCGCATGCAATGTTTTTGTCAGGAGTAACAACTGCAGATTATGAGTTACCTGCGGTGAGTCCAACATAATCAATCCACTAACACAACACAGTGAATGCCGGTGGTAAACACTCTTGTTCCAATACGAGTGTTTACGAGTTTTGGGAGGCGTTCCTTCGAAGGAGGGGGGTTGTTCTTACGCATGCGCTCATTTCAAAAACTCAGTAACAGTCTTTGGATTCTAAGTCGACGAAAAGATCCTCTTTAGCACCTTTAAGTGCATTTTATATCACCTGCCAAATGCATGTAGACACTTTTTAAAACAGGAACTGCCTTGCACAAAAATAGCCCAATGTCATTTGCCACTTTTGTGACTTCTATTTAATGCAATGATGTTCAGATATTAAGTGTGATGTAAATGTCAATGTTTTTTGGACTTAAAAGTCTAAAATATGACGAAAAAGTAAAAAGTATGAGATTGGAAGTCAACTGACAAAAAGCTAAAATTATAACAAAAAGTCAACTTAACACATAATCCTTTTGTGTGTGTGTGTGTGTGTGTGTGTGTGTGTGTGTGTGTGTGTGTGTGTGTGTGTGTCAGAATTTAGACTGTATATCTCATATTTATAACTTTTTATTTTTTTATTTATGAATTTTACATGTTATATCATCAATATCCTTGTATTGATTTACCAAAGCATGATTTAATGAGATTATGTAATGAAATGATTTTCAGATATGTGAGGATAATGTTTTTATGTCATTATATGCTGAAATATATTTCATGTTCTTCAGATTTTTCACATATTGAGATTTTTCTGATCCCCCTCCTCCACCCACCCACCCACCCACCCATTCAAACACCTTAAAAATATCAAATGACTTTGTCTCCATCTGCTGGATAAGTGGTCTATTAAAGTCAAAGAATTAAGCATTAAACTGAGAATAAATCAGGATAAACTTGACAATTTTACAACACTTTGGCAAACCATTGGATGTATTATTTATCCTAAAGCAGATGTTTCTGTCCCTGTTTAATTAAAATCACAACATAATGCAACAAATGCATGTGAAGTGGAAAGGGTACCTTCTTTCATTTCATGTGCATCATTTTCTTTGTCCTTTGTGTACTGTGTGGCGCCTTCGATCGTGTAGAGATCTGAAGCCACAACCTCTCCGCTTTCTTTCACAGGATCAAAGCGTGTGTACCACGTCAAACGACTGATCTGAAAAATAATAAGCCCTTTATATAGTACGTGTGTGTGTATTCTCAAGCATTTCTGAGTGCAAACTATGTTTTTTGTGAAATTGAACACTGGGTTAGTGTTGGGGTGTGTGTGTGTGTGTGTGTGTGTGTGTTAGCTTACCTGCTCTGGTTTGGGCCTCTCTGTAGCCAGACTAACACACACCACCACAATGAGTGTGAGGAGAGTGAGAATGATGGAGAAATACAGGAAGTGAACATATTTGATGATGTCAGGCCTGGTGTCGCTCTCGTAGCACAGCGGTGTAGGATAGACGAAATCCAGAATCATCCTTATACAGCCCACCACCATGCCCACTATCAGACCCCAGAATGCACCCTACACCAACATCACAGGGAAAAAAGATCACATGATGTGTTTATTATTTATTGATTAATATATATAATAAAGTATATAATATTTCCTCAGAAACTAATTAAGAATTCAATGTATATAAAGTGCTGTATGGGGATTTATCAGTGATTCAGACATGAACAGGTGCATCCCTGCGTACATAATGTAGTGTGCACATAATGTGTGTGTGTGTGTGTGTGTGTGTGTGTGTGTGTGTGTGTGTGTGTGTGTGTGTGTGTGTGTGTGTGTGTGTGTGTGTGTGTGAGACTAAGTCAAAATTATGTGATGACTTGACATTTTGACAGAATGTCATAATAATATAAGATAAATAGTTTATTCATGAAATAAAAAGGTCACAAAAAAGTAGAAATTATGAGATAAAGTCTAAATTATGATATTGTCCGTTATAGAGTTACATCGAAAGTTGACATTGTGACTCATAATTATGATAAGTTAATTATGAGATAAAAAGGTGACAACACATTGCCATAATTATAAGATAAAAGTAGAAATTACGAGATGGAGTCTAAATTGTGTCTGTTATAATTACGAGATTAAAAAGTTTACATTGATACATAATTATGAGATAAGAAGCCTTGATTATGATGTTAAAATTAT
Source organism: Megalobrama amblycephala (assembly GCF_018812025.1). Lineage (NCBI taxonomy): Eukaryota > Metazoa > Chordata > Actinopteri > Cypriniformes > Xenocyprididae > Megalobrama > Megalobrama amblycephala. Next base: position 15,494,536 of record NC_063044.1, on the reverse strand, counting down.
GACAAAAAGTTAAAAAGTTGAAATTATGACAAATGAAAACTGACATAATGAGAAGTCAGTTATAACAAAAAATTGTTCATGGCATAGACTTTTTGTCATTTCTCTTTTATATCTCATAATTATGATTTAGTATGTCAATTTTAACATTTATCTCATAATTATGACTACTTTTGTCAAAATTATGATTTTCCAAAGGATTATTTTTAAGTGTCAGAAATGGGTTTCCATATTATACAGTGCATAGTATAAGTTCATATACACAGGTTCTGCTGTAGCTTTTGAACCATTTTGTTGGCGGAGCAAAAAATAGACAAAGCAAATGGCAAAATATCTATCAATTGTGTTGGTCTTGATACCCTCTGTGATTACTATTGCAGAATCCCAGCTGCAATTATGACGCTATATGTATTTAAATGTAGAACTCTCAATGCTTGATTGGTTTTGTACCTTCTCGTTGGTCCGTTTCCAGAAGCATCCCGCAAGGAAGATGACCGTTATGGGGGGCTGCAGGTACATACTGATGGATTGGATGTAGATGAAGAGCTGCCCACCCTGACTGGCCTGAACCAGAGGAATCCACAGCACTGACACCACCACTAACACCAACACAAACACTCTTTGACATGGAAACACACACACATAAACAGCAGTTGAAACTTTACCAGAGAGAAAATATGTATTAAGTATTTGTAGTTGTAGAATGACAATTCTAGATTAATTTACCATAAACAAAAGCTCCGTTAAAAGAAGGATTTTACTGGTTAACAGCTTATAACTATCAAGCTGGCCACCAACATCATAAAATGTTGATATTTGGTTGAATATAGGTTCTGTTCAATATCAATTTGGCATAGAATACCGACACAACTGACGTCGATATTTTGTTGGTTTTAAGTTGTGGCAAAATTCAATGTCAACATCATGCTAATAAGGTATGGTAATTAAAACCCAAAGTCTGCTAAACATCATAATGTTCACGTCCACACAACGTTAAAATATAACTCTCATATTTTATTGCCGTCATGCCATTCTTAGGTTTTGGCATCAACATGATTTTCATTTCCAAACAAAATTCAACATCATTCCAATGTCGGAGGTTGACGTCAACCCAATTTTCAATTTCAACCAAATTTTTAATGACTGTCCAACGTTGGAGTCTTTCTGACATCAAATTAGCGTCCAGCACCAGCTGGGTACTTTTAAATGCAAATAGGCTCTTTACAGGCTGGAGAAATGGATGAATTTGCCTTTAAAATTTAATGTGTGTATAATAGCTTATTGATGTCACCTTCCCACAATCATGAGCTCCCACTCGGAGGCAGTGCGGCGGATGTTTCTCCACAGGTCCATGGTGAAAATAGTGCTGGAACTGTTGAATATGGAGGTCAAAGAGGACATGAGAGCAGCCAACATCACAGCCATCATTAAACCCCTCAGACCTGGACAAACACACAGGAAGAAAGTGATTCAGCTCAGCCAGCTGATCTAGAAACTGAATAACATAAATATTCACTGAATCTCACTAATACCTGCAGGAAGGAGCTCCATGACCAGTTTGGCATAAGCAATGTCTGAGCAGCCCACGGAATTCCCACAAACCTGTTTACACACATCCGGGTCTCCACAGCCCACCTCGTCTACAATTCACACACACGTTCACATGCATTTCAATTGAACAATTTGCTCATTTAGAGACCTCAAACTGTGGTGTTTGCTTCAGTGACGCACCTGGGTAAAGTATTCTGCTGATCATGCCTGGAATCACCATCATGAAGAAGGGCAGGACTTTGAGGTAAGCAGCGAGCAGAGATCCTCCTTTGGCATGCAGAATGTTTTTGGAAGCAAGCGATCGCTGCACTATCACCTGCACACAGGAATGACGACAAAATATATTATGTTTGGAAGGTATGTTGTTGCTAGGCAGCTGCTAAGATATTATGGACCATTACAGGGTGGAATCTAGTCTATGAGTTCTAAACTAGATAAAGCAGCATTTCCACCGAAATTACCCTGAAAATTTGTTCCAGGAACTTTATTCCGTAGTACTACACATGACTTTCCAGTTCCGCTGGCTTCGTCCTCCGCATATAAGTTTAATAAAGCCTGAACCTCATCATCAGTCCATCGGTCATATTTTTTAAACTCCACTATTGATTCAAACAACAAACAACTGTACGCACCGCAAGAGACTTAAAAATAAAATGCTGCATGAACTCAACCAATCAGCATGTTCAGCACCCAAGTCCCACCACCAAATGTTCCTGAACTTTGAAAAAGTACCACCTCGAGAGCAGGGACTTTCTGAGGGGAATTTTTTTACCTGGAACTTCATTTAGACCCTGGTTCCTGTGGTCGAAACACACCAAGTACCACCCCAAAGTACCTATAGTTCCTGGGGAAAGTTCCTGTGGTGGAAACGCCGCTATTGAAACTAGTTTAGAAATAGTTTAGAACTAGTCTAGAACTACCCTTGTGAAGATGTATACTTTTAAGATGTGCGACATTTAAGACTAATGTGCACATTCAACGCACTACTTTTTCACAAGAGTAGCTAGATTGGTGGAACTAGACCTCTAGTCAGATCAAGAACTTCAGTTTAGCTACCTAGAACTAGAACTCAAGGTAGACCTAGACCCTCTAAAGCAAGAACTTATAGATTAATATATAGAAGCCATCATACCCATCATGGTAATGCATTTAATAAGTGTTCAATCAACACTGCTGTTGCTTCACCTGGTCAGAACACCAGTACCACATGGAGGGCATGGACATGCCCAGGATTACTCCCGGCCAGGGCAGGTCAGAGGTCACAGGGTGACGGAATATGTGAAAGGCATCATCACGAGGGATTCCACAGGTGGTGTTGGGCACCCGGATGGAGGGAATAGCCTGAGGATACTTGTCCAGGACAGCCTGAAATCCCCCAACCTCTGCAAAACCTGACATTGAGAAAAAAAAAAGAGTATATTACTATTGTATAACGGCTTCAGAAGCTCAGTCAACATGATTGTCATGGTCACTCACTGAAGCCCATGAGGATCATGGCCCCCACCACCATGATGACAGTCTGAACCGCATCGGTGTAGATCACTGCTGCCAGACCACCTGTGACCACATCAGTCAAGAAATGGTTTAGCAGATTGTAAGACTTCCTCACTTCTAGGATTAAAGGTCCATGAATATCAACATGAATGATAACCAGAACTAGTGATGGGCACTTTTGAAACAGCTTCATGAACCTTCAAAACTTTTGCAAATCATTCGTTTCGAACCAGTGATTCAGAGCACGTTTCAAACTGCCAAAGTCAGGTGATTTCAGTGAACGAGGCTTTGTTAAATCTATAACTATTTCGAAATGTTTTGAAATGTCAGTCTCTTTGAACCCATGAACCAATGTCTATATAGTTTTTATCTGATCTCGGATCAGTTTCATAAAATTGCCAAAGTTTAATGACATTTGTATAGTAAAAAGGAAGAGTTGGTGTAGTAGTCTCTTAATGACCTGATTTACTAAACAACAAAACAAGTCCTACAATTGAATAAAATAGCATATTATGCAGACATTTCATATTTAATGGTATTTGGGTTGCGTTTTGGGTTTCGTTCAGATCCGCAGGCGTGACCAGCTTGTGGCATTTCGAGCACTTCGAAACAGTAAATCAATATGAGAAGAAACATTTGAAGTTTCAAAACGCTTAGGTTCTCCTATCACCAACTTTGAATAATCGTTCTAATTCTATTAGAATAGAGGTATCCAAACTATAACAATAACTACACAATGGAAATATATCATTAGTATCACTTTCAGAGCCCAAATGATTGAAGATTGATAAAAACATTGACAGCCAATCAGAACCCAACAAGTTTAAACAGTTCAAGCATTTATGGCATGTTTATGTTGCAGTGCTTTGGTGTGAACAGCCCTTAAGAGTAATAAAATATCCGACCCGCGATGGTGTACAGAGCCGTAATGCCGAGAAGCAGAACCACAGCGAGGTAGATGTTCCACTGCAGAGCCTGCTGGATGAACACAGCTCCAGCATACATGTCCACCTGCACAGAGACACACACAGATCTATTCAAATCTGATTACAAAATCAGTTGTTAATTTGATTTTTTTTTAATTCAACATACTTACTGATATTTTTGTGAAGATGTAGATAAATAGATATAAAACACAAAGAAATAACTGTATTCTTTTGCCACCAAATCTTTTCTGTAAATACTCAGGCATTGTTGTGACCTGCAAATTAATGGAAAATAATACTAATTTATATAATTTGTTTTTATTTCACACTAATTGCAAAAACAACTAGAAAAGGACAGTTGCATGTGGATACACTATACAGAGTCCAAAAGTTTGGGGTCAGTAAATAAAATAAAGAAATTATTCATTAAGGATGCATTAAATTGCTCAAAAGTGTCAATAAAGGCATTTACGATTTATGTTATAAAAGATTTATGTTTTTTATTGAATAATTTTTTGCTTTTAATCAAAAAATGCAGCCTTGGTGAGCAGAAGAGACTTCTAAAACATTTAAAAATTGTACTGACCCCAAACATTTTAGGCTACCTGTTGCTTGAGATCTGTTAAATGGACTCTAAGTGTACGTAATACTGTATTAATCTGTTGTTTTCTCACCCTTGATGCAATATAAATGGGTAAAAATAGCCAGCCCAAGAGCAGCACCATCAGCATGCCCTGCAAATGAACATGAGAAGTTAATCTCTGAGACATTAACTATATTACAACACAAGGGCCTGTAGACGTCACTCATTTCCTTTGGCTTTTTCCATAATGCACTCTATAATGTGGTATATTCAGCAAATCTATGTACTCTCTGTCTCATAAATTGTAGATATTGTGTGCTCACGTTCCATTCATAAGCAGTGGCACCTATACCAGCTGCTGCCCCAGAGCCTGCGAGCCCAATGAAGTGACCACTTCCCACGTTACTGGCAAACAGAGAGGCGCCCACCTGCACAACATGATAGAAGATGGAAAAGATGTGAGCTTGAAATTACATTGCATCTGTGAGGGGCCGTTTACATGACACTGTTTTCAACTAAAAACGGAACACTTTTTATGCATTTTTGGCAGTTCATTTACACAACAACAGCATTTTGGAGGGGTTTCAATGTGCACGTTTTTGAAAACAATACCATTATTGTTCAAAAATGCAAAGGAAAAATTTTCCGTTTTTGTCTGCATCATTGTCATGTAAACGTACCCTAAGGTTCATAGCTTTTTTTACTCGCTTACCGGCCACCAAGTCATGTTTTTGCCAGCAAGAAAATATCCATCCACTGTGCTCCTCTTGGTCTTCCACATGGACTGTTGGGTGAGCAAAGGTTATGAATATGCCATATAAAAGATGTTAAGCCATAAAGGTGATAAGTAACACATTTACTGGAGTAATATTTTGTCACTGTGAAGTGATATAGCACTGCATTTTGTCTTTTCAGTAAACTTACCCACAAGCCCACTGCCAGAACCAAGAGGAAGTAGATGACAAGCACCACTATATCTGTGGTGGCCAGGGTGGTCGGCGGCAATGTGCCCTCGGTGGTGGGGGAAGGAGACACGTCGGGATGCTCAGTGGTAGCCATGAGGTCAAAGGTCAAGGAGTTTCTCAGGTGTGCGTCACTTTAAAACAACAGATGGTGGATAATCTCTGTATCACATAAACAATTTAACAAGCACAATATGATTCAGTGTGATGATATCAAGATTTTATGTCTTCACTGATTACACATTATCTAGCCTGTATTCACATGTTAATGCTTGTTGTGTTTAATCAGATACCGAGTACAAGTTACAACAGAGGAATGGCACATGTTTCCCTACAGAGTGTAAAACTGAAATGTTAACTTCTAAGAAAGGACCACAGGGAAGATATTTCGTAAAACTCATTTCATAAAGCACAAACAGAAATGGGATTCTACTAGCAGAACTCACATTTGCTGATCCAAATTTGATAAAGAACCCATACAAAAGACCATATGCTTCCTAACAGATCTATGTGTTTTACTGCATGGATTTAATCAGTTTTACTCTCAACAGAAGAGAGAAATACTGTATATACAAACATGCATACAGCAGCCAGCATTTTTCAGGTTTCATTAAGCTGTAAAGTTAGTGGTATTATGGAGATGAGGGAATGAGACGTGTCTGAGCTGACCCTATAGTGAAACAACTTTCTCCTAGAAAAACTGAACACAATGGGCAATGACGTTCAAGTGCACAAAATAGGGGATTGGTACTTATGAAGCTGTCAGAGAAACACTATAGCTGGACGCCGCTGTTCAGGCAGCCAAACAGTTGCCGCAGAGAAACTTAAAGTGAAAGTGACGTGATGTGTAGCCAAGTATGTTGTCCCATACATGGAATTTGTGCTCTGCATTTCACCCATCCAAGTACACACACACAGCAAAGAGTATTGAACACATACATTGTGAACATACATCCAGAGCAGTGGGCAGCCATTTTTGCTGCGGCGCCCAGGGAGCGTTTGGGGGTTAGGTGCCTTGCTCAAGGGTTACAAGTCCAACTTTCTAACCCAGGGGTTAAGAAACGCATTCCTTGAGCCTCCCCAACCCTGTATCCTTAATCAAACAAACCTGATTCAGATCATCAGCTTATTAGTCGAGACTCCAAGACCTGAAATGGGTGTGTCAGACAAAGGAGACATGCAAAATGTGCAGTGCTGGGGAGCCTCCAGGAATGTGTTTGGGAACGCCTGCTCTAACCACTGGGCCACAACTGTCCCATGATGATAATAAATGATAATAAAGCAGCAAATTTCAGTGTTTATGAAGTAGCAGAACTGAGGCTGAACTGTGCCAGTCAGGTGACCTCTCCAGCCGCTGCAGTGAAGTGATAGGGAAGCGGTGGGTCTTGGCGCTTAATCAACTGAAGTCAAACAGTGACAAGGAAGCAGTGAATCCCTGTTAACTAACACAGAATCAACTGCAGTGGAACCATGTGGCGTCAGGAGCCAAAACAGTGATAATAAACAACATTTATGAGGATCAGCTATAACCTGCTGTTTCAGAGGTTTTACTTAACTGAGTGGGCTGAGCACCGGCAGTGCCTGCAATGACGAAAGTCTAGCAGACCTTGTTGAAACACCGCACCCAAGAGAAGAGAAGGAGTCAAGTCCTTCTCTACCCGCTCCAAACGGGACTTGAAATGGCACTGGGGAGTGAGGTTTACATGCACAACTCTTACTAGCTTGCCTTCATTACACCTAAACTGCTGCTGACAAAACAGCTGTTATGGGCTTCCTATCATAAAACGAGCTTTCCAGCATCTGAGAAGCTAGCGAAAAAACTTCCAGACTATGGAATCTGGCAAAAGTGTTCGGAGAAGCCTATTCTGCTCACCCATGCCCATGAGGGCTTGTAGAGTGAGCTTGAAACCCTATAGGGCATTCCACGTTCTGTGAACTGTAAGCCAAAGCTATCACATCCACAATCTAATGGAATAGCCTCTGCTTTGATACCAACAGACCCTTTAGTGCGACTACCGAAGCACATAGCTGCACAGAGAGTCTAAACTGCCTAGTGTGCTCTACATAAATACACAGAGAGCATACAGGGCAAGAAACTGCAAGGGAGGGGGGTTGTCCCTGGCAGCAGGTTAGCTTGGAGCAAAAGCCGATATAGGTATAACCTGGGCTGTGAACAATGTTGAGAGCACCTTAGGAACATAACCTTTTCTTAATTTGAGAGCAACTCTACAGTCACTCGGGCCAAAAACTATGTAGGACTCGACTAAAAAAAGTGCACATATTCACTCACTCGCTTAACTGATGCGAGTGCAAGCAAGCGCAGTCTTGAAAGAGAGCACTTAAGGCAGGAACACACCAAGCCGATGGTCGGCCATCGACTAAGTTTTCTCAGTGTGTTCCGCACCGTCGGCTGAAGTTGGTCCTCATCTGCCTTTTTTCGGCCGATTCGAAATGTTGAATCGGCGTTGGAGCTCGTCGGTCCGTCGTGCCATCTGATCATTCTGATTGGTTGTTCAGCTACTGCCACCTGCTGGTTCGGAAAGGCATTTCATCTCACGCAGGCGCAGAACTGACATGCTACTTGGCCGTCGGCTGTCGAGCGTCGGTTTAGTGTGTCAGGGCAACTTTGGACACAGACACTGCCGACATGAGCCAACCCCACAGTCTGCTTTCGTCGCCACTAGTTCGTCGGCGTCGGCTTGGTGTGTTCTGGCCTTTACAGCGAAGCCAACTGGAGTGGCTCAAATGGGAAGCATCTTGAAACTTTCAGATCTAAAGCCAAATCCCAAGTGGTGATTGTAGATGGGTGAGCAGGGTTTAGCCATCTCATGCCATGTAAAAATGTACGTATACTTTGAGAGTAGAAGGCCGCCATCTAAGCCTGTGATCTGAACATGAGAGTAGACATGTTTCAATTCCACTGATATAATCCAGTAACTTGGCCAATATGCACGAGGGTCTGTTTCAGTGTGCTCATTTAAACTAATGCTTTGACAGTGTGTGATTTGGTGGTCCCAGATCCAAGATGAGAAGGGAACCACTGTCTTTGATGGGGCCCGGACAGTAGCCTGTCACACTTCTGTACAACATATAGTAACAGAAGCTGCAGCAGTTTCTGCTTAAGACAAGGCAACCAAAGGCTGGGAACTGCTGTGAGAGTGAGGAAGAGCTGGAGCTCTGAAACTGCTGCACTTTTTGTGTATACATATATACTGACTTAATGCACTGCACAGTGGAACAGTCAGAACATGAAGGCAACTATTGTTCTCATCGCCCGCAATGAGCAGGGGGACGTGACAGACAGAAACAAGAGAGCAGACTTGCTGTCGTCGTCATGAGTGGATGAGAACAAAGTGGTGATATTGCTTACGTTACAGCAGTGATGAGCTACCGGACCTAGTTGAACACCATGGGTTGATGAGAGCAAAGCGACGTCAGTGCCAGTGCTATTACCTATATCACAGTAATGCTGAGTTACCGGGCCTGGATGAACACTGTGCCTGATTTACAGAAAAGCAGCGGCAGTGTTGGTGCTTTATCCATCACAGGACTTGTCAATATAATGTCCAAATATCAATAAGGTACAGTCATGATGGAAGTAATTACAGATTGGGAGTGCACTTGTGAATGGTGGGCTTGCATCAAAATAAAGCCCTGTTACACTCCCTGAGAAGGGGATATGTTGGGAGGTTGAGTGGCAGAACATTATAGTTCAACGTACTCTCTGAATGAACCATGATCAGTCAGTCATCAAGATCATTTAGCACACAAACTCCACTAATTATAGAAGGGAGAGAGCCACGTTCATACATTCCATGAATGTACACACTCATTGTAGGAATTGCAAATTGGTTCTCTGTGCTCATAAAGCAATTTTGTGATGAGGGCTATCTGAATATAGAAGTAGGCACTCGCCAGATGTACTGAGATAATCGGCGCTTTAAAGCAAGGGGTGAGAGAAAAGAATTCTGATAGGGAAGCACCTTCTGTCTTTCAGCTTTGTTGTACAGCACAGTGGAACAATCACAGCACAAAGACAACTAGTGATCTCAGTGCCCGCAATAGGCAGGGAAACTGAGAGGAGTAAGACAATGGGTAGACTTTACTGTCGACCATTCCACAACATTATGCGGCACTTTCCTTGTGTCAGGAACGGATGGCATTTTGGCCACGAGTTCTCTGGTTTTGTAGCTGGCTCAGGCTCTATGCAAGAGGCTTGATAACCATCGTGCAGAGGAAGAGTGCTGAAAGCAGCAGCATAGCCAATGTATTTTTATAGGAGGGCTATGAGAGACAGAATTGCCAGTGTACGCAGTGGCTAATGTAAGCAACACAGACAGTGCTTATCATAGAAGTGCTTTGTGCTCTGAACACGGCAGACTTCCTCTGAGGTGGAGGGCTGCTTATATTGTGTGAATGAGCGAGCAACTGGGGCATTTTGTGCTTTATACAGACGGGGGGCTGCATATATCAGCTCCTAAGATTCACAGGAGCTCATCCTAGTCATCTTCTGACAACGCAAAAGGTAACAAAAGAGGTTACGAGTTCCAACGGAGGGGCAGAGACTGTTGAGGCAAGCCGATACTGACTTGGAGCAAGCTCGTACCCTGACTCTTCAGCCTCCGGCTGCTCCTTGTTCTGTGGCGGCGGAGGGTGGAAGCAGTTCAGTGGCCAGCTTATCGTCAAAGATGGTGTCGATACGGAGGTGAAGGATCCTGACACTCATCACTTCACAGTGAGGATAGCCATGTCCTTCCAGCACTGAAAGAAATAGCCATTCTTACCGGAACGCATTCAGGGGAGTGGTAATCCAGGTGCTGTCCGCTGTTTGGAGTAAATCTCATCGGCAAGTAACAATTGGCTTTCTGAAGACAGAGCAGCTGTCTGAAGGAGAAAGATTCTGAAGAAATTCCATTCACCGCTGCCTTACATATGGGGAGCATTCCCGCCCCTATTTCACATGCTTGAACGTCATTGGCCATTGTGTTATAATGGCGTTATTCCAATCAGGCTTCAGTATTTAGCATCAGCTCTGGCACAGCGTTGAGGGACCGAATCGAAAGGGAACTATATTGATAAGTGTAGTTATATATAAGGTTTGTAAAGTTGTTTTTAAAGGTGTTGGGGGAAAAAAATAATTTGTAAATAAAAAATTACAGCATTAGTAGTATCCAATTACTAATTACTAAATTCTTCTTACTGACATTAATATCCGTTAATGTTCACGTATTCACCTTAAATATAATTAAACCCCAGCAAAAATAAAACAAACAAGCATGCTAACATAATCAAAAGTGCTTTTTCAGCCTGAAGAATTAAACAAAGCTGAATCAAAGATTTTAAACACTTTTTCAGGAGGAGTACAATTACTTGTACACATATGGCCATTACAACATAAACTAATAAAAATAAATAAATGAACAAAACTAACCTGAATAACGGGTCAGAAACAGTCAGAGGTCTCTATCCTAGTGAATGGTCCATTCAAACAGGAATGTAGGGTCTCCAGTGAACGAACCCAGTGTTTCTCTCAGTACCGTAGAGATGATCCCTCTCCGATCAAAGGGGTCAAACTCCACTTGCCTTCATGTAACACTACACGCTGGTTAAAATGTAAGGGCGTTTTATTACCAAAACAGTAATGACAACAGAACAATGTTGCAACATCACTTATACAGAGTTACTTAGTAGAGGCGCCAACATTTATTATACATCATACATTACAAAAGAAAGGAAAACAAACTCTGAAATAGCCATCATGTCATGATTAAACAAATGTAAAAGTGCTGTACTGCCCTGAAAATTTTCATAACTCTAGAAGTTTGTGTGTTTTTTTGCATCACCACCAACCATTAATTTGTCTTCTATGGCACTTTAAAGATGAACTCATTCAAATCTAAAATTCTTCTTTGGGCTGTCCCATCCACGATGAGAGCATGAAATTAGCTATTAACACTGTGAAACATGCCCTAAAAGTAAAATACAAAGCATGTATGAATTATTACATTACTGACATTACAATAATGACCCATAAATTAATTTAACAGTAATCAATAGCAGCTATGAAATGTGCTGTGATCATATGGTAAAAACATTTTCTGTTTTTATATTTCAAGCCCCTGGGTCCTTACATTTAGTTGTAAACACAAAAAAGATGAGCAAATTTCACCATTACACAATTAAAATGATAAATATTGCCATAAAAATATTTTTATAAGTGGGAAACCAGTCAACACTTAGATAAAGGCTCAACCATGTGTGATATTTTCACAATTTTTACAACTGGATTGTTTAATACAATCAAAAGTCCAGTTTAATGTATTGAACATTCAGAATAACAATGAACAGAATGATACAAGAATAATATGATTCACTATGGTAGTAAGGAATTAAAGCAGATATAAAGCAGCACAAAAGTTAATTTTTAATTAAAAGTTAATATTTAAAAATAGCAAATGCATATAGTGAAATCATAATCTAGCTCATCATTGTTTTCCTTAACTAGTAAAGCAATATATCAACTGCTGCTCTCGTACAATATATCTCTATCTATACAATATATCTCTATCTAAGCAGTTTTTGTTTCAAAGAACTCATCATCAGTAATTCATAATATATTGCACTTAAACATTCTGCATATCAGGAATGACTTTTTATCAGTTAAGACATTAGTTTAACAAAATACCTGTTTTACAGTACAATGACCAACTAACAACTCCGAACCAAGTTGTTTAAATACATTTAAGCAGAATTAAGACACATTGTTAAAGCACTTTTCTCCTAAGCAACACTTTTATTAATATATCAAGTCAGTCAAATCTGACGCTCACAGTCCTAATTACACTTTACATTAAATATATCTTAACTGCACTTATTATGTTTACAAATCCACTGCAAAATGTTTGCCGGCAATTCTCGCCCCAACTTTTAACTCGTCCATTTACAAGAGGCACAAAACGTCTTGGTTTTTGAGTGCCAGGAACAAACAAATAGTCCATCTTGTAAGTAACATCCTAGACCAAATGTTTTAAAGCCATTTATGATTTTTCCCTCCACTATTTGCTCTACAACAGAAGCTTTCCTGTCCGATCTGTGCCTGAGAGTTCATCAGTATAACTTACCAGGACTCTGGTGCTTATGCATTATATTGTTACTGTACACATGTCCTTGAATTACCATAAGGTTATCACTAAATCAGACTGGACAGGTATAGGAGTGTATGTAAGTGAGCGTTTATGTACTGTAATTCTGTTTGCCTCATGTTGGATGGTTTCGTCACCAGGCTACAGGAGAGGCTGTGCGAGGGCTCCTGGGGCTGCGTGGAGGGTTTTCTGTGGTCTGGATATCACTCAAAGCCCTCTAAAAACGATAACAACAAGAACAAACATATTAAAATACATATATAATACCTATAAAATGCATACTCCTCATCCAGACATAAGAATTATCATAAAATCTGATCATTTACACTATTAAGGCAAGACACTGCAGGCAAAAAGATTGGTCAGTTTTGAGATTTTGGTCTGTTTGGCTTTTCATAAAGTGTTGTTTACATACTAATGGAAATAAATTATTCAAAATACTGCACTTTTTCTATTTGCATGTGTAGATTTTAATTATACTACTTTTCTTTTGTTATATTATATCAGGCTGTTTTCTCAAAATGAGTTTTTCTCCAGCACTCAGTAGCACTTAATGTACATTGTACTCCAAACTACAGTTTTATCTATACTCTGAAGGTTTTTACAGAGTGGTTTGTTCACATGTCATTTACCTGATTTTATACAACACTTTATTCCTAAAAACATGGTGATTTTTCATCTTGTTGAGTGTATTTTCTTATTTATGATTAAAAAAAAAGATATCCAAAATGCCTTCTGTAAACATTTAACTCTAATATGTCAACGAAATAAAACATGAATTTTGAACCCGGCTTTATCAAATGTTCAGTTTTTTTGTTTTGGACAAATATGCATCATTTGCATATTTAAACACAACATTTCAGAAAATGTGTTATACAAAACAAATGTTCTCAATTCTTAATGTAATCAGTCAACTTGGGAAGTATGGCGATTTATTTTAGTTACATTTTTACCCTATTCACCTTGGGTATCTCGTCTTAAATAAAAAAAAAAAAAATCAGTTTTTAACAAAGAAATTCATGCCTTTCTTTATTGTGCATATTTCAACTTATTTCTTTGGGTTTGACAGTGCATCGGCTATGTTCTTTGTGTTTGTGTTCGTCTCGTAATGGACGTTGTTAATGTTTGGTAAATAGGCAAGTTGTGTTTTAAGTGAGTAGAGCACGTCTAAAAACAGCTATTGAGAGCGCCCAGATGAGGGAAGGAGGAGTGACCTATTTTTGCCACCTGTCTGTGCTAAAAGCCTCAAAACATGTCTTTACTAGCATTCACCACATTTACTAGATTGACATGCAAATTGCAAATGAAATATCCATCAGGTTGTCTAATACAAAGCTTACCTCAAACTTGGCAATGAACTCAGCAAAGATACCAAAGAAACTCTCAGTGGTGGTGGTCTTTCCATCCTCCCCGAAGAACGATGCGACTTTGCAGAACTCTTCCATCGCCAGCTGCTGCAGAGACTCCAGAGACTGCACTGCAGGGTGACTGTTTTCCAGAAATCCCTACATGCAAGTAGTTAAGGTGGTTTGTGATGAATTTGGCAAATATCAAGCACATTCAGTGGTCGAAATGTTTATATAATCTTGTTCTGCGTGGTATCTGACCTGGATCTGCTTGGAAAAGTTTTATATAAAGTGTCACTATGCCATATTTGCAACTATAAGACATGCTAAAAGTGCATTCAAGTCATGTCATAAAGTTTGCATTTATGAGTTGAACGCACATGGAAGGCACCACAAAGTCATAATTATGAGTGGGGAAACTCTGGATTTTCTTTAATCCCAGATTTTCCACATGTTAGACAGAAAACATGTTGGAGTGGATGCAGCATCTTAATGGTAAATTTGTTAAAATGAATTTTTTGTTTTAAAATTTACATCTAAATTGCATGTACAATACCATAAAATACCATAGTATTGTACAATTTACATTAAAATTTATAACAATTCGGTTCAACTTTATGTAATTATGCATTTAAAGACTGAGTAATAATAATTAACTACATGTACTTACTATAGGGTTAGGATTGGGGTTTGATTTAGGGTTAGTTTCAGGGTTAGTTTTCAGTTATTACTACAGTAAATACACATAACGTGTAACAAGGACACTGTAAAAAAAAAGAAAAAAAAAAAGAGTTACCCAATTCAATATACATCACCTTTATAAAATGAATAAAAACACACCCAATGCGCATTAGCATCGTTTTGTAGATGTAGTTGTAAAATCTTGCTGAAATCTTGTTGAGAAGGGTACATTGCCATCTTGCTCTGAGCAAAGTTTTATTTGAACGCACCTGACGTCATAATTACGACTTTCCAACTCGTAAACATGAACTTCCTGTGAGGACTTGAATCCACAATAAGATCATCTAGCCATTTTAGATATTTTGATGGAGGATACACTCATAACAACAGCAAATCGATCCTCAGCAGTGGCTGGCATCTTCTGGCAAGCTAATCGAATGTCCTGGATTGTGGAATGTAGGTCATTAAAGTCGGAGGTGATGTTTCTCTGATTCACTGTGGAGAACAAATCAATGAAAAATATTAAAAGAGGTCTGCAGCACCCTCTTTGGAAACAAGAAACCAACATTAAATGGGAATGATGATCCATGTCTTGGACAAAACTGGATGAGGAGCACCATGGATAGTGTAAATCAGTCTTTAGCCTTCATCCAAGAGACATCACTAAGAAACAAAATGAATTCAGACTGCATGTGAGAAGTGTCTTGAGAAACTGAACTCAAGTAGATGTTTACCTTTGGCTGCTTGTGGCACCGTCACAAGCTCCTTCCTAAAGTCCAGAACCTCAGGAAAGTGCTGGCACAATGATTTCACCAGGATATGAAGAAATGTTGACTTTCCATCCACTGTTTTGGTGGTACTGAGCTTCAAGCAGAAAATGGAGAATTCTAGTTAGATAATGTTTAAAATAAATGCTTTAAACATTTACACAACCTAATGATGAATGCACTCATCTGCAAAAGATGCATACACAACAACAGGGCTTACTTCAGTGAGAAAATTGATCTTAAATCCAGTCGTTTTATTGGTCTTGGGTTGGCCATTATTCAGATAATTCCCCATAGCCAGCACAAACTGGAAAAAACAAACAAGTTAATCAACATGCCATGATAAGAAGGTCATGTTTATATTCAACATGTGCATTGCCATGATGGTATGTTTCATTGTGCATTATGAACAGCCTGCATTAAGAATGTCAAAAGACTTATCTGTGAACGATTTTCTTTGTGTTTGATTTTGTGACTGTATGATCATGCGTGCCTGGGGAGAAAATAAATGACTCGGTGGAAATCAAGGTATTATACCTCCAGAATCTTGGCCAGTTTTTTGCTGTTCTTGAGCTCCAGTGAAGCTTTGAAAACACAGTCGTAGGCCCCTCTCATCTCCTCTGTTTTCTCTTGCAGTGTAGTCTTAAAATGCAGGCTTTTCAAGCGGGTCTTATACTCTGGCACAGAAAGCATCTGAATATATACAAAATCATAAGTACAGTTAAAATTATACACTCACACACACAAAAAAACATATACTTTACATACAATCATAGTGTCTGGTGCAACCAAAAACTTCAAAATGATAAATATCCTGCTAAAACAAAATAATCATCATTTATTCATCAAACTCTTTCATAACACGTTTTATTCATCATGTACCTGAAGGACAAACTGATCAGGCTCGCTGAGTTTACTTGGGTCATCTCTGTACTGCTCATACTGTCTGACCTCATCATCGTCTGGTGCATACAGGAGCAGTTGCTTAATATGTGGTGACTCCAAACGTTCGCTCGACATTGTCATCAGCACCTGCCGTAACTCGCCTGGCGACAGCTTCAGATGGGCAATCAAGATTGCTATAAAAACGAGAGAAGAGTCTTAGGCACCATTTACGCCTGGTATTAAGATGCATTTTGGTCGACTGAATCACAAGTCGACGAAGGAGATTCCCGTTTACACCTAGTATTTTAATCTGTCTCTTTTGTCCACTTTCGACCACTTCTATCCTGATTTCTTCGAGTGGAGGGCCTTTGGGTGGGTAAATGTATGGGTTTTTTTCCAGATCATAAGATCTAATGGACAAAATAAGCTTGTGCAGTTTACAAATGAATGCGAAAGGAGAGCACGGAAAAGCACACGGAGAGCATCAGCTTTCGTTTCTGCTCTGATAGCCGCAAGACCATGCTGAACGCAGTGAGTGTGTGTTAGAAATCAGGAATGGCGAGAGAACACTGTACTTGGTATGTTTTTCGTCTTCAAACCGAACATGGGTCTTCAGCTGACAAAGTTTAAATCCTGTCTGGCTAGCGCACTTCCCATGTTTATGCATTACACAGAGAATAGGTGGTCTTTTGTGGCTGTTCAAATGCACTCAACCACATGAGCATCTACACTATGAAAGCAGTTTTCGTATGTTGAGTGTTTTCGAATACCTCAGGAAATGGTCAAAAGTGGACAAGCTCAAAACGCTTCAGACCCCATTTACACCTGTATTTAGCGTCGTCCACTTCTGATCCGATTGATCAAAACACATCTTAATACCAGGTGGAAACAGGGCCTATGAGGCAATAAAGTGTACAAGGACCATGTGCTTATATGCTAAAGGCTAAAAGCTAAGAACCTCATAATCTAATAGTTGGGACAGCATGCTGTTATCACATCTAATTTAAAACCAAAAAAACACTGTGATAAAGCAAGACAAAAAAGGACACAATCATATACAAGTTAATCCTTGACTGGGAAGCACACATGAACATCATCTAAACATTTACAAGTAAAGTTCACTGAACTCTGCAGTCCACTACAGCCTGAAAAAGGACAACGAGAACAATACCCTGACTTGAATCATTGTTTGCTACTCACAAGCATTGTAGGCTTTCTTATGGGAGAGAATCTCCACCACATCTTTCTTCTTGAAAGTATCCACCTGAGGTGAGAGCTCTGGAAGAGAAACTGAGACATGAATCGTACCATGAGTGAAAAGAACATATGAGGATAAACATTGAGTTAACTGATAAAAGAATAGTCAGGTCCTGCGGTGCCTTCAAGTCCTCTTGGGAAGTTCTTACATATGAGTTTGTTAGTGATTTTGGTTGGAAATGATAGGAAAACACAGTTTTGTCTCACAAGCCTGCCTCCTCATAGACTGGAGAAGTGCTTTCTGGCAAGCTTTATTACCACCACAGTAAACAAAAAATAATTTGTACAACCAGCATTTGCAATTAAAAGTTAATTATGACAAATACCATTGCATGCTGCAAAGTCTGGGTGTAAAGACGCTTACCACTGGCAATTACAACATTGTGGTGGTGTTCATCTTTCTGTCATAACTTGCAATCAGCTTGGCCAGATACAGACAAACTGGCAGCCAGGCAACAGACAAGTGACCAGTCCTGAGCTGCAAAGTCACTACATGCATTCTACCATCACGGTTAAGCAATCGTGCTGAGAATTCTGGGCCGAGAATGGTTTGTAATCCTGCCGTGCTGAACCAAGCTCAAGTGGAAATATAACTGTAACCGTTCTTGGAACTGTTGGACCTGGATGTGGAAAAGCGGCTAAATGTTTTATGGAGATATATGTAATGACTGAGGCAAATCAGACACACTTATTGGTTAGTTAACCAATAGTTTTAAGCTCACTCTGGAGTCTGTCCCCATCCCCCGGGAAGTTTTCAGTTACAAGTTTATTGCGCTGAGGAATGTGGTTGCCGCATGGAGAACAGAGTAGAGACACAGAAAATCTGCATCTTCCCTGCATTTTCCACACAGAACACAGACTCTATGGCATTAATGTATAGACAGACTGTGCTATAAATGATTCCTTCTCAGGAAATGGTATCCATTATTACTGATGTTGTATTGTACTCATTGTATTTACATGTTTGATGATTGTTAAATGTTATGACCTGCACGGTAACTTCAATCATGCCATGTTTAGTGTCTATACGTTCGTAGCGGGAAGATTTAAATGTTTGTGTATGCGGTACATCCATACCTGTGCAACACATCAGTATTAAAAGAATATTTAATAGTTCTGATTCAAGAACTCAGCTTGTTAATCTTTCTGGGTTGTAAAAGCCCTGACAGGAGGGGTGTTGCCACCCAGAATTACAACATCTTCATTGGTCCGGTCAACAACTGAGAGGTGTGACTTTGACCAGAGGTTAAAAACCAGCGAACAGTGCCACTCCCCTTCTTCTTTCTTCCTTGCTTCTGGACCGAACAAATCTCCTTGCGGCCGGCCTCTCTAGGCCCGGCCGCAAGGCTGGTAGGCCCCTGGCCTACAACACCCAGCCATGTGCTCATCACCCAACAGACTGGCAACAACTTCAGATGATAACTTCAAGAGTTATCCTCAACCTGCAGATCCGACGCTCTTCAGCCTAAAGGCATCTTGCAAGTATCGTACATTTTAATGCTAAACAGCGATTTAGCATTGATTTGTAAAGACTTTACCTTTGCTATTGCTAAAAGAAACTGATGAGTCCTTTCCAGATTGCCTTTGACATTTCATGTAGCTCTAGTAACAGCATCTCTTCCGGTTCAACACTATCATTACTCATTCTGACTTGCGTGTGTGTGTGTGTGTGTGTGTGTGTGTGTGACCCTTTATGTATGTTATGTTATGTGTTTGTTAGTTTAGTTATGTGTTTGTGAGTTAGTTAATAAAGATTGTGCACAATACACGTTTGATTCTGACTCCGTCTGCTAATGAATTGCCTCTTAAGTGATAGATCCGGACTATGTGAGTAGTACAGTACAATAAGAAATATTATTTTTCCATAACTTGGAAATTGACATTTCTTAGAATTAATAAACAATCAACACTGAGCGTTCACTGGACGAACAGGTTAACTGATTGTAATGTTAATTTTAATGTAGCTACGTCCAGTTAATCTGATTAACGGATTTGCATATTCATAATTAATCATAATTAATAATCATAATGAGTTATGAATAATTATTAATATTTCCCCTTTGAGTTAATTTTCGCTACATATATTACAACCCGAATTCTGGAAATGTTGTGACGTTTTTTAAATTTGAATAAAATGAAAACTAAAAGACTTTCAAATCACATAAGCCAATATTTTATTGACAATAGAACATAGATAACATAAATGTTTAAACTGAGAAATTTTACAATTTTTTGCAAAAATGAGCTCATTTCGAATTTGATGCCTGCCACGGGTCTCACAATAGTTGGGACGGGGGCATGTTTACCATGGTGTAGCATCTCCTCTTCTTTTCAAAACAGTGTGAAGACATCTGGGCATCGAGGTTATGAGTTTCTGGAGTTTTGGTTGTTGAAATTTGGTCCCATTCTTGCCTGATATAGGTTTCCAGTTGCTGAAGAGTTTGTGGTCATCTTTGACGTATTGTTCTCTATAAGTGAAAGATCTGGACTGCAGACAGGCCAATTCAGCACCCGGACTCTTCTACAAAGAAGCCATGCTGTTGTAATAGCTGCAGTATGAGGTTTTGCATTGTCCTGCTGAAATACACAAGGCCTTCCCTGAAATAGACGTCATCTGGAGGGGAGCATATGTTGTTCTAAAACCTTTATATACCTTTCAGCATTCATAGTACCTTCCAAAACATGCAAGCTGCCCATACCGTGTGCACTTATGCACCCCCATACCATCAGAGATGCTGCTTTTGAACTGAACGCTGATAACACGCGGGAAGGTCTCCCTCCTCTTTAGCTGGAGGACATGGCGTTTTCTACTTTGAAACAGTCCATTTTAAATTAGCCTTGGCCCACAGGACACAACGACGCTTCTGGACCATGTTCACGTATGACTTCCTTTTTGCATGATAGAGCTTTAGTTGGCATCTGCAGATGGCACGGCGGATAGTGTTTACCGACAGTGGTTTCTGGAAGTATTCCTGGGCCCATTTAGTAATGTCATAGACTCAATCATGCCAGTGTCATCTGAGGGCCCAAAGACCACGGCCATCCAATAAAAGTTCTTCGACAGATTGGAGAGCCTCTCCCCATCTTTACTTCTGAGAGACTCTGCCTCTCTAAGACATCCCTTTTATAGCTAATCATGTTACAGACCTGATATCAATTAACTTAATTAGTTGATAGATTGTTGCCCCCGTGCCAACTTTTTTGAGACCTGTAGCAGGCATCAAATTTGAAATGAGCTCATTTAGTGGATTAAAGTGTAAAACTTATCCATTTAAACACTTGTTATGTTATCTATGTTCTATTGTGAATAGAATATTGGTTTATGTGATTTGAAAGTCTTTTAGTCTTCACTGTATTCAAAAAAAAAAAAAAAAAAATGTCACAAATTTTTTTGGAATTCGGGTTGTAATAGTCAATGACAAATAGCTAATTGACCCAGAAGTTCAATTTCCATCATATAAGACCTTAGAATATTCCTCTATATTTTTTTGTCTTCCACTAGAGGTGTGAAGGTTTTCTCAAGGTCTCTCAAGATGAGAGATTTCCCACCGACTTTTTTCTTGCAACCCTTCAGTTTGAGCTAGATTTATGATATGTTGCCAGCTATTGTTGTCTCAGTCAAGGAGGAATGTGACTCCCTTAGAGCTGCCGTAGGCATCTTAGTGTCCTCTTTTACTATTGCTGTTATTGTCTGAACTCAGTTTTTGAGGACAGCCAGTTCTGGCCAAATTTACAGGTGTTTCTCATTTTCTAACTTTAAATGATGGACTTTACTGTGCTTTTAAGTATTAGAAGACACAGAAATATTCCTAATACCTTGTTATTTCAAAATGGAGTTCAGTACACTCTACAAACAACAAATGCTGCCTTCTACCTATGGACCACGTTGTATCTTCCTCTTTTAAATATATAGAATGCAATTGGCCTAATGAAGAAACAGCTTAAAACAGGAGGTTTGCTGGTGTTATCTGGCCTGATTAGGCTGGTCTGGTTTGATTGTTTAAGAGGGGGGTGTTTGTCACTTGTCAGCTGGTCAGTAGCTTGTTTGCATCAGCTTGGAAATTAGTAATACATAAGTAACTTTTCTCACACTTTACTCACCGGGGCTCTTTTGTGTCCCAAAATGAAGCTCCAAGTCAAGGTATTTCACCATGTCACTGAGCTTGTCATAGTCAGAGTCTTCTTCTAACTGTAAAGAGAAAACAAATCTGTCCTTATACATTTAATTGATTAATTGATTTAATTGAGTGAGACAAACACATGACAATGGACCTCATGAGCTTACAAAAGACCTCAATTTATGTCTCAAATAACATACTACTTCCTTTCAAGGTCTCATCCAACTTTTAGAGGATTGTCATTTGTGAGTGGCGTATGCTGTTTTACCAGTTTGAAACAGCAAATATAATAAACAACCACTAGAATCAGATCTCCTTTAGATGCAGAACAGTGTCAAAATTTCAGTCAAGAGAAAATGCTATAAATCTCTAATAACAGCTATTTCAGACATGAGGCTGGTTTCATGGCAAACTACTTTACCTGTCCCCAAATGGTTCCCTCAGAATTTTCCACCTGTTCCCAGCGTAGCCTCTTTACACTCATATGACTGGAATCTGATTTTTGCGGTGAGGCCTTTGGTAGAGGAGGAGGCACGCAAGGTGGGGGTAAAGGTGGTGGAGGAGGTGGCTCCACAGTGGACTCTTCAGTCGGGTGGTGAGTTTGAGATTGGGGTGTACTTGGTGGTTGTGTTTGGGACTGGGTTTCATGGTGGCTATGGTGGTGGTGGTGATGACGATATTCATGGTACATCGGTTGAGGGCTCTGCCTGGCCTGTGCAATGGGGGGAATCTGAGGGGTTGAGCGATGCTGTTGCTGCTGCTGAATCTGTTGTTGCTGCTGAACTTGCTGCTGCTGAATTTGCTGTTGCTGAAGCTGTTGTTGAAGTTGTTGCTGCTGTTGAATCTGCTGCTGCTGAAGTTGTTGTTGCTGCTGCATCTGTTGCTGCTGTATCTGTTGCTGCTGAAGCTGCTGTTGCTGTGAAGGATGAGGTTGGAAGGTCGACAGAATCTGTTGGGTCTGGTGAGGTTGGTGGGGCTGGTGGATCTGGTGGTACTGAGGAGCCGACTGAATGGGCTGAACCTGGTGTATGTGTTCAATCTGGTGAATGTGGCGGTTTGGCGGAGGAGGCTGGTTGGGTGGGTAGGCTTGATGAGCTTGGTTCATCTGGTGGTGGTACTGTTGCTGAGTTTGCTGAGATGGTTGAATAGCTTGAGAAACGGCTTGAGCCATGTGCGCTCTGTGCATTTGTCTATCCGCCCTTTCCAGTCTCTCAATTCGCTCCAAATGCTCCAAGCGTTCCAAGCGCTGGAGGTGCTCCAATTGGTCAAGTCTATCCATAGAGCTTGAGAGGTGAGCCTGATGACTTTGATGCATCTGATAAGCATGGTTTATTTGTTGATCTGAATGCAAGGGTTGGGGCTGCATCTCATAGATTTGTCTATCTGAGCGTTCTTTTCTTTCAATCCTATCAAGCCTATCCATAGAACTAGAGAGCTGAGTCTGAATTGTCTGGTGTGAGTGGCGGCTTTTGTGCACTTTGATTGACTGAGATTGGTGACTTGGTTTATTTTGATACATTTGATGCATCTGGTGATCCTGTTGCATTTGGTGGTGTTGATGAACCTGGTGGGCTGGATTACCCTGATGGTGCATATCGTAGATTGCATGACTGGGGATGGATGGCTGGTTTATTTCTGGAGAGTGCATAGGGGGCAGAGATTGGTGCATCTGCTGCTGAGATTGCTGAGGGTGGCCGGCTGTTGGTTGAACTGGAAGTGAGTGGTGCTCCTGAAGGACTTGATGCTGAGTCATCATCTCATCACGCGTGGGCAACACCTTATGAATGGACTGCCGTTTTGGAGGCGGGTTAGCCCTTGGCGGAGGCGGAGGAGGAGGTCCAGGGTGGCGACGGAAGGTCATCTGTCGGGGTGTGTGGTCAGGGGTGAATCTAGCAGGTGGAGGGGGGTCATTGAATTGGACAGGTGGAGGGGGTGGAGGAGTCAGAGGGGGTGGAGGAATGTGCTCAGAGCTGGAGGAGTAGGTGAGAGAGCTGGCATCCTCGCTGCTACTATGCACTTCGCTTGGACTGCTTAGCTCGGGAGGCATGTACGGACCCTCTTCCTCCTCCTCCTCTTCCTCTTCCTCCTCCTCCTCATCTTCCTCCTCTACCTCCTCTTCATCATTCTGGAAAGTCATCTGGACAATATCCTGGTATTATTTTGAAGCAAAACATACAAATGGCATTAAGATTTTGCTATAGACCATTTAAGATCAGCCACTGTACTGTTCAAGCCTATGAAATATTGTCACAACAATAAAGGCAAACATCAAACCAATTAACCATTCTAACTTACAAACCTCTTCATAGTCATTTTCTGGTGACAGGAAGTCATCCACAGATAACTGCTGTCCTAGCTGTTCACTCAGAGCCTCCATGAACAGATCTGTGTCTGGGGTACGGGGTGGACGAGAGAAGGTATAGCGCTTCTTGCGAATGGGTGGACTAGGAGGGTAGTCGGGAGGAGAGGGTGGAGAGAGAGGTGGGCTGTCTAAACTGATGTAGGGGTTGGACTCAGCACTTGTTTGAGAGGGAAGACCTGGAGGGTAACAGGGGCACTGAGGACTGAGGGGAGGTTCCTGAGTCCAAGAGTCAGGCTGTGAAGGAGGAGGTGGAGGTGGCGGAGGAGGCGGCACAGGCTGCGCTGATGCAGATTTGCGGCTACCTGAGAAATGAAGATGAAAAACCAATGGTTAGGAAGATCAAATATCTCTGATATTAGACTCAGATAAAATGGCCACTTATTACACAGAGAAATGACAAGGACATTCTAGAACAGGGTGCGCCAAGTAAGTTTGGCATAGGGCCAAAATACTGCGCCACTAGATGGTGGGCCAGAACATAGTCAAAGGATAATTTAAGAAATTAACTGATGAAAAATGCAAATAGAATTGCCTGTGACAGACTGTTAAAGTGTCTTTTGTAACTGGTAGTGAGCTGTTACTCTGTGTTAAATCCTGTAGTAGGACAGTCATTAACAAAAAGCCACATTTGTGTGGCGGTGTCCGGGTTGTGCACTGGATAAATGAATAAAGCAGTGTAGTGACAAGTAACCTTGACAGATGAAGTTGTCGTTGTTTGCAAAGAATACACCGGATGCGAGCAGCGCGACGAGACACGTCAAAAGATAATAGAACCCATTATAATCAGCGATATTGTCTACACTGGATGCGGCGTGGTTTTGGCCAGTCTTGGCCCGCGGGCCGCCTGTTGCCAACCACTGTTCTAGAAAATAAGAAACTATAATGCCAATCAAAAACCTGTCATATACCTGAAGTAGCCCGAACAGATGGAGAGGAAGAGTGCGCCCTGACAGACTGTGAGGAAGCGTGCGGGAAGACATCCACGCTAACCATAGTGTCAGGAGCAGGAGGAGGCCGACTCTTCAGGGATTTGGATCTCTTCCCGGCATAGACATTCTCCAGTTCGGCATAAACAGCTGACAGCTAGAAAGAGCACAGGGACTGGGTTTTTAATATAAAGACAGTCCACTTGTGTAATTTTACAATGGTTTCAATGTTTGCAAACCTGTACAAATCAAAGAAGAGTGCTCACATTAGTCAGATTGTTGGGTGTCTCTGGTAATGACGTTCCATCCCCTGATTGTCTCTCTCCAGGAGTCAGTCTCATAGGTGCCAGCTCCACTGGCTCAGAGCAAATTCCTAATGAAGAAAGAAAATAGCCCATCAACTCTCATTTCAGTTTGCTAAGAAAGCTGATATGACATGAGCTCCCAATTTCTACAATAATGTCTACAGTGCTGCTTTCCAAGATGCAAGATGGCGGCACGCATGGTCGCAGTGGCTTTTTGCTCTCCTGTTTGGTGTTTTGTTTGGGTGGTTTTATGTTTGTTTTCGTCTTTATTTGTTGAGATATGCAACGCACATATTGCCTACGGACGACAGGACTTAATTGCATATGGATTTCAGTGCAAGCAAACTGTTACAACTGATTTTCAGCGACTTCACAACATACCGGAGGACGTAGCAAGATCACCGGGATCTCCATGGATTGTCGTCGGATCCAGCAGACGACGCAGGCGGCGGAAGGAGAGGAAACAGAAACGAGGATGCTGGGCAGGTCTATTCATTCAGCTACGCAAACAACCGTTTAAACCACCGCTTCCGAGCATCTTTCTCACCAATGCCAGATCAATAACTCACAAAATGGAAGAATTGGAGCTACAAATTGCATCAAATCGTCTTATTCGTGATTGTTGTCTGATGGTAATAACCGAAACCTGGCTGCACAAGCAAATTCCTGACGCTGCTGTTCAACTTACAGGACATACAATTCACCGACAGGATAGAAGCAAAGACACAGGTAAGAGTAGAGGAGGTGGATTTTGCATCTTTGTGCACAATGACTGGTGTAGCAACTCCAATATTATAGACACGTACTGCACACCTGATTTAGAAGTGTTGTCTGTGATATGTAGACCGTTTTATTTACCAAGAGAGCTAACAGCAGTAATAGTGACTGCTGTGTACATTCCACCAGACGCCAATGCTAGCGCAGCTCTCACTCAGCTACACACTACTGTAAATAAACATCAACGGAATCATCCAGATGGGGTACACATCATAGCAGGTGACTTTAATCAGACGTGTCTGAAAACAGTACTACCTAAATTCAACCAATATGTTAAGTTTGCTACTAGAGGGGAAAATACACTGGATTGTGTGTATTCCAACATAAAGAATGCCTATAGGGCTGTTTCCCTCTCTCATCTGGGGAAATCAGACCACTCTTCACTGTTGCTTCTCCCAGCATATACCCCACTTAGGAGGAAAAGCAAGGTGATCACAAAGATCATAAAAACCTGGCCGGAGGGAGCCCTTGAACAATTGCAGGACTGCTTTGAGCAAACGGACTGGGAAGTATTTGCACATCAGGACTTGGAACAATACACAGAAACTGTTTTGTTTTATATTAAAGTCTGCATAGACAACGTTACTGTCAACAAAAATATTCGGGTGTTTCCAAATCAGAAACCCTGGATGACATGTGAAGTCCAGTCATTACTCAAAAAACACGACTCCGCCTACAGATCTGGTGACAAGGCTTTGTACAGTGCCGCTAGAGCAAATTTGAGAAGAGGTATCAAACGTGCCAAAGAGGCATATAAAAAGAAAATTGAAGATCATCTCACAGACAAAAATCCAAGGAGAGTGTGGCAAGGAATTCAAAACATTACCAACTATAAGAACAACATCCACAGCTCTTTCTATGCTGATGCTACACTGGCTGAGGAACTTAACCATTTTTTTGCCCGTTTTGAGGTTAAGAAACCCATTACATCCCCAGGACTTCCACTAACCTCTAGCACCTGCCATTTCACTCTACAGGAATACGAGGTGAGACGAGTGCTTAAAACAATAAACACAAGGAAGGCTGCTGGCCCGGATGGAGTATCTGGCAAAGTACTCCGAGCCTGTGCCAATCAGCTTGGTGGGGTCTTTACAAAGATCTTTAACCTTTCACTGACATCAGCCATCGCCCCACTCTGTTTAAAATCGGCTATCATCATCCCTGTTCCTAAAAAAGCATCCACAAATAACTTGAATGATTATAGACCAATTGCACTAACACCAATTATCATGAAGTGCTTTGAGAAACTGGTCTCACAGCACATCAGATCCAGTCTGTCCTCCACCCTTGATCCGTACCAGTTTGCATATAGACCAAACCGGTCTACAGAGGATGCTATCAATATAGCACTTTACACGGCACTTAACCATCTTGAGCAGCATGGGACCTATGTAAGAATGCTCTTCATAGATTACAGCTCAGCGTTCAACACAATGGTACCAGATATTTTAGTCAATAAACTGACTAAATTGGGCTTCTCCCCTTCCATCTGCTACTGGATCAAGGATTTTCTGACAAATCGCCCACAAATGGTGAAGATTGGCTCTCACCTCTCATCCATCATTACGCTCAGTACCGGCTCTCCACAAGGGTGTGTACTGAGCCCTTTACTGTACGCCCTGTACACAGTGGACTGTAATTCCATTCATTCTACCAACAAAATCATTAAATTTGCTGATGACACCACAGTGATTGGACTCATCTCAGGTGAAGACGAATCAGCCTACAGAGATGAAGTTCAGAAACTAGTAATATGGTGTTCTAAAAATAACCTGTCCCTGAACATTTCAAAGACAAAAGAGCTTACTTTTGATTTCAGGAGGAGCAGGGGCGAACCAGCCCCACTTCACATCAATGGAGACTGTGTGGAGAAGGTCCACTCCTTTAAGTTCCTGGGAGTCCAAATATCGGACAAACTCTCGTGGTCTGCTAACACCTTGGAGTTAATTAAGAAGGCACAGCAACGGCTGCACTTTCTTAGGGTGCTCAGGAAAAACAACCTAGACTGTAAATTATTAGTGTCCTTTTACCGCTCTACCATTGAAAGTGTGCTAATGTACTGCATTACAGTGTGGTATTCCAGTTGCACTGCAGCAGACAAGTTAGCCTTTTAAAGGATAATCAATACAGCCCAAAAAAAAAAAATCACTGGCCATTCACTTCTCTCCCTGGAAAGCATTGCCTGCTCTCACCATCTTTCAAAAGCCAATGGCATCATTGGGGACACATCCCACCCTGGGCATCATCTGTTTAATCGTCTGCCCGGGTACAGGTCCTTAAGAGCAAGGACCACAAGATTTAAGGACAGTTTCTTTCCAGTTGCAATCCGGACTTTAAACTCAAAAATGCACTAAAGGTATAATACTATTCCAGCCAAGTTATTTATTGTACATCTATTATCCTACGGTAAACTTCTAATCTGTCTATACTGCTGTTTTTGTAAAATATGCAGTATGTCCAATGTGCAATATCTGAAAGTAATACACTAAGGGGTATAAGTTGTTAATTACTGTGTATATTGTATATTTGTATATTTGTTTGTCAATACCAGTCAGGAGTAGTGCTCCTAATTTCGTTGTATACAAACGCAATGACAATAAATGCTTTCAATTTCAATTTCAATTTCAAGATCTGTAATACTAGGCGTGAAAGTTGACACAATTTTGCTAAATGTATATCTGTCATGACAACTCTTGTGAGATTGGTATGGTAATGGAGATTGGCATGGTTATGGATATGGCAATGTTAATGTATTTGGTCTTGGTGGAATAGATCTGCTACGCTGCTGCTGCTGCAGAGCAGGCATCAAGGCTTGCTACTGCCAATACATTCACAGACATTACTGTGAGCCTGTAAGACATGCTGCTGCTGCACATGTAACATGAATTAACCCCTCATAGCAGATCTATGCAGGTGGAGCTGGGGAATGTGGAGGGTTTCTGAAAGTGCGCTGCAGACTGCGAACAGCAACACTACCAGTATCTGTTTGAATGTTGAGCCGCAGCTTATTGGCCGCTGAACAGCAACCAATCAGCTGTGCAACGTAGATAATGATGTAATCATTACCGAATGAGTTAAAGAACTATCAGCCTGCTCCATCAAGAGTTTCATGCCAGAATTAGGCAATTCTTTAGGGCTGTCAAAGTTAAATAAAATGTTTAACAGCAATTTTTTAAATATACTTACCAAATTTCTTTTTTAAAGGCAATTGAAAATCATGAGATTAAACCACTATTTTGAATATAGACAGCCCTAGTTTTTAACTTTAAGATTTATCATATTTGGGGTAATACAACAATGTTTGAAGACAGCCTACCCATGCCCAGGTGAGTGCCGATAACCAGATCATCTGAGCTGCGTCCCCTCACACTGCTCCTATAGGTGGTTCCCGTCACCTTCATGGAGCTGCTGCGACGGTGAGGCTCATGGGCTGGAGGTTCAGGATCTGCTGTTGGCACTATTAATAATAAGTACATGCAAGCATACATGCATATGTACATTTATTCTGTACAAACCGAAGAGGAATGAACAGAAAGTAAGGCTCACGTGTGACTTTATAGCCAAGGAAGCGGGAAATCTTGTTCTGGCAGTGTTCCTGCTCCTCATAGGTCAGCAACTGGTAAACGAACTGCCAGATCACCTGTTTTGCTGGGGTATCCAACACAGGGAAGACGTCCACAATCAAAGTGTCTACATTTCTAATGGCATGGAAGAAAAATTAATCAAATTAGGTTTCACACAAAGTTCTAAGAATATACGTTCTGTCTTTCACTAAATGTTATGGGCATGTCCTTCACCTGTGCTGAAAGAAGGCCTCCAGGGCCTTGCAAATGGTGTATCTCTCCTGAAGCGTGAGAAGGTGCTCGAGCTGCTGGCTGAAGGTGCGGCCCTGTACGCGGATACTGGGAGGCAGGATCTCAGCGACCCACTGCAGGGAGCTGAGCACAGGACCACGAGAGCGGGGAGAAACTTCCACCTGCTCTGGTTCAGGCATGGGGAAGGCTGGCGAGCCGTCTTCAACCACCAGGCTGGGCATTGCCCCACTCCCCTGCAGCATAGAAACCACCTTCTCATGTGAACAGCTCCTAAAAATGCAAATGCAAAAGTGTATTATGAACATGCAAAGAGATTCAATTTTATCACAAAGGGTATTTACATATATTAGGGGAACTTTCAGTGATCTACTTGACTTATGTTTAGGGATTTGTTCAAATCCCAAACCCACCTTATGCATAAAAATAAAAGTGACGCTTGCTTTAAAATCTATTAAAGTTCCACATTAGGATAAAAGAAATGTATTCCAATGCAACCCAATCACAAGCCTCACCTCATGTCCAAACCATTGAGAAACAGGATGCGATCTCCAGGTTTGAGACCCGCCTTCTCAGCAGGGCTGCCTGGAGAAGGAATGGCAACAGACCAAGCAGAAAGTAACTATTGACAGCAGATCATATGGGCTCCAACTGAGATTAAGCTGTGCTTATGAGATGCCCTTTGAAATGACGTGAGATCTATAAGTCAAGACGCTGCAGCTTGGGTGTTTGTCACATCCTGCCCAAGAATGGATCTTTTTTTGGCTTTTGAGTGCTGGTTGTGGGAAAAGTGTGAATCTAAAAGGATCTGTGCTAGATAAAAACAGAGCTCCACCACCTGTGCCCCTCTGACTCAGCCTGTGGAAAGTCTTCTGTTGTGTCTTCTCGTTTCTCTCTCACTCGTCTCCTGCTGTTCTTGCACACTGCCAGTTTTTGCCGCCTAACTTTTTAATGGCCGCCATGATTCAGAAATGACAGAACTTTCATGATTTCGGCATTTACGTCATCAGCTTCAGTAATATGTTTGATATTTGACTCCCCTTCACTTGTCTCATGTCCAAAATATATTTTATTTATCTTTCT
Organism: Megalobrama amblycephala; assembly: GCF_018812025.1. Taxonomy (NCBI): domain Eukaryota; kingdom Metazoa; phylum Chordata; class Actinopteri; order Cypriniformes; family Xenocyprididae; genus Megalobrama; species Megalobrama amblycephala. Next base: position 15,463,562 of record NC_063044.1, on the reverse strand, counting down.
AAAATAGCCTTATTTTGTTGTAGGATATCAACTAGAACAAATGCACCACAAGACAAAAGCCCTTCCCTTATAAAGACAAAAGTTCAACGTTTTGAAGAACAACAATACTGAAGAACAACAATATTTCTGTCATACAACAAATGTAAAGAGAAAGCTAATTCATTTATAAAACCCAAGTTGTTTAGAGAGAAAAAATAGACAAAACAGTGAAACCTCTGAATATTAAGGTTTAATCAAATATTTAACATTTTAACATTGAAAACAAGACACTTAACTTATAACCATGACCATTTTTGTTCATTTCATACCTGGTATTACGGAGTCAATCCAGACTGGAGCATGGCCACGCAGAGTGAACCCAAAACTCTGGTTCCCTTTGTACACGCGTACTGTCCTAATGAAACACAATAGGAAAAAGAAAGTGAAAACAAGTGGATACAAACTCTAGATGTCTAAGATTATTTATATATTATTTATAAAATATTAACGTATTTAACGGGGCAAAAATGCCTGTATGAGTTTTTGTCTCATATTTATACCATATGATAGCAACTTCACATGAGTAACTAGTGCAATATCACACAAGTGCTGTTTTTGTCCAGAATAGCATGAATGCAAATGTGATATTGATTTTATACAGTTCAATACATATGAAGTTAATATTGTGATATATTTTAGACACAATATTGACTGTTTTTGCTCAGTTTTGCCAGCAAAATATTACCTATAAAGCCAGAGCAGAAGTGTTGTGTGTCTCCGATCAACACACAGCAGTGTTTAGTTTCTGAATTAATCCGCATTTTGAGTGAATCAATTGGGTGAACCAATAAATGGCCCATTCACAAAGCGAGCCATTTACTTGATTCCTGAATGAATCTGTTCTTTGAACGAACTGAACGAATGAATGACTGACTCAATTTTTTACTTATTAAGACATTTACAGCCACCTACTGGCAGTTTTAATTTCTTATTTAGAGTATCATTTCATTAAAAAAAAATAAATCATATTTTCATTCAAGGTATAGTTCACCCAAATATGAAAATTCTGTCATAATTTACTCACCCTCATTGTCAGTTAAGCCTAAAAGTGTGTGTAATAAATTCTGTGTTGAATAATAAAAAAAAAGTATTTTTTTCTAAAGCTACTTTTTGCAATATCTATTTGATGCTTTTCTCATTTAACACAATAATGACTTTAAATTATCTTTTGAAGGTTATTTATCAGCCAAATTTGATTTGCGATTAATTTGTGATCAATTAGATTAATTAATCATCACATCGTGCAATAATAGATAAAAAAAATAACCTCTTGACAGCCCTAATATATATAACATATGTAATATGAATGTAATATACACATTCTGTGTCTGTTCAGTAACATTACAATATGATTTAAAACATGTGTTATACATGTTAACATTTAATTTCTAACTTGATACATTATAACGCATAAAGTGTAACACGTGTGTTAAACAGGGCGAGGCCGAGAGCCATGGAAATGGAGCACGTCTTAAGTCTCACGGAGGATCTACGGAAGGATAAAAGGATGGACAAGAGAGGACCAGGCCTGGACTGTATGTTGGTGTTTTGTTTTATTTTAAGTAAACAGACGACTGCTGCTTTCATTTTGTTGTTTGTTTATTTTATGATTAAAGTTACTTTGGAACGTTTGCCGGTTCCCGCCTCCTCCTTCCCAGAGCCTTTGACTTTGCTACAGCATGTTTTCATGAACAGACACAAAACATTTGTTGTGCCACATTTTAGCTCATATGCCAAATATATAATCAATTCTGATTGTTGTTTTCCTTAAAGGTAGTGCTATTAATAGATATAGTCAAATAAACTCTTTGACTTTCCTCCACTGCAGTCATATACTCAGACTACTGCTGGAATATGAAGAGATCTTCTCCTAGAGATTTCATTTGGTTTATCTGTGTGGCTCAAGGTCTCTCTATAGCTTTATCTCATTTCAAAAGTTGCATCCTCCAGAGGTCACTGAAGACTCATTTAAGAAAAATAACCATAAGATTGCAAAGTAAGAAAAGAAAATTACAATATTTTCACAAGGAATAACAGTCAATTTTATTACGGAAACTTTTCTTAAATAAGACATCCTTGATGACGTATGCAGCCTTCAAATGCGACCTCCGGTGGATGCGGCCTCCGAAATGAGACAGTTATTGAGTATATGCTGTCATTACGTAAACAGCTAGCAATTCTCCAGTCCAGTGAAGCCACACATTCAGTCTTACCCAAGTTATTAAAGAGAAACTACACCCGCATTCCCGGAGACATATCATTAAGTGTGTATTGTACTAGTGACTGACAGGATTTCAAATCCTCCCACCTTTTCCTATTTATGCTTAAGACACAAGATTAAAAGATAATTAATTCATACTTACAATATATACTTGTGAAGTAATGTTTAATGCATAATATAGGCTATAATGAGGAGGACGAATCTTAATGATGTGTCATATTTACTCTCTCACACATACGCAGGTGACAAATAATATGACTAAAAATAACATGAATTATAAGAGTGAAATATTGCAGTGACATAAAATCTCAATCATTTACAGGATACAACAGTTGTGAAATTGGAAATCCAACAAAAGGGTATGTATCCATCCATACATCTATATCTATTTATATGTATATGAACCAAATAATGTAACATAAAACAACATGTAACATAAGAAAAGCAAATCAAAATAAAACAAATGTAATAAAATAAAATAAAATAAAATAAAATAAAATAAAATAAAATAAAATAAAATAAAATAAAATAAAATAAAATAAAATCATAAGAAATCAAATGAAAGCATAAATAAAAAACATAAGTATAAATAAAATAAAATATTTGTTAAAGGAAACCTAACTGATTTACTTGAATATGAAATTCCAAGTAAAGAAATTCCAAGAAATTCCAAAATACAAAAGCAAAGGGCAATTTCAAAAAATCTTTTCAGAGTGACACTTTCACTGACCTGCGGGTGGAGAAGGAGCTGGAATGGCCTGCGATGAGAGAGGTGGTCTTGCGGAGGCCACGGGCAGGAGGCATGGCTACATCCTCATTTGAGGTCCGGGGCACAGAACTGGCTCTAGTGGACACAGACAGCAGTCGATCGGGGTGGTCTTCGCTCCGGCTGCGCCGTAGGCGATTGTTCCTGTGCTCGCTGAAGCTTCGGCCCCTCAACCGACTGATCAAACTCTGAGAGACCATCTCATCAAAGCGCTGCCTGTGCTTCTTAGGGATGAAGATCCTGACAAACATGGCAAACACACAGCAGATGGAGTCACAGAGGAGAAACTGTTCAGGCGTGTGAACACACTCCCATGCCTACTGAGACAAACACTGGATAGAGACACACAGGCAAAGACTGAGGAGGAGGGACAGCTATGAGAAAGTCTGCTATAATTACACCGGATTACGGAGATGTTTGTGACCTGCTATGAAAGAAAAAAGAGGGCTCGTGTGATGCAATGAAGCACTTTTTTTCTGTTCTGTGAAGAGGGGCAGGTAAAAATATCCTGTTTGATCAACATCAAAAGCTAAGCAGGTAAGCAGGTGACTTCTGAAAGATGTCTGATGGGTATTTTGAAGTTCTGGGATGATGAATGATTAAAGTGAAAAAGAAAGTGCTTTTTACCCCACTGTGTTACAAGCCCTCTCTGAATTTGTAATTCTCACTAATGTTTAAAATCAAGTCCAAAGTTATAAACATCCTTATTAGCTTCTACAAATCATACCATAGATAGACAAAACTAAAGCTGAGCCTTGAAATTATATATATATATATATATATATATATATATATATATATATATATATATATATATATATATATATATATATATATATGTGGACATGTATATATGTGTATGTATTAGTGCTGTCAATTGATTTAAAAAAAAAATAAGTAGATTTATCACATTTTTTCTGCGATTAATCACAATTAAAAAGACTTCTACGTTTTTTAATATATTGAATAATATATATGTTATTGTTCGTTCAAGCTGGAAAGTGAGCTCGATTCTAGCGTGCCGTCCATGCGCACGATACTGGTGTGAGTCTTTCCATATTCTGTGCGTCGTGTGTGTGTGAGGAGTCGGATATTCCCAGACAGCGCGTTCACTTTTGGAGCGCTTGAATGGTTTAAAAGCATTTGCATGAATAAGAGCGCGCTCATATATTGTAACGCTATCCAAAGGATGATGGAAAAGCAGATGCTACATTAATTGCGTTAAATATTTTTAATGCGTTAAACAGGAAAAAATTAATCGCATGTGTTACCGTGTGCATGTGTATATATATATATATATATATATATATATATATATATATATATATATATATATATATATATATATATATATATATATATATATATATATATATATATATTTATTTATATATATATTTATATATATATTATATACAAACCCGATTCCAAAAAAGTTGAGAGACTGTACAAATTGTGAATAAAAAAGAATGCAATAATTTACAAATCTCATAAACTTATATTTTATTCACAATAGAATATAGATAACTTATCAAATGTTGAAAGTGAGACATTTTGAAATGTCATGCCAAATATTGGCTCATTTTGGATTTCATGAGAGCTACACATTCCAAAAAAGTTGGGACAGGTAGCAATAAGAGGCCAGAAAAGTTAAATGTGCATATAAGGAACAGCTGGAGGACCAATTTGCAACTTATTAGGTCAATTGGCAACATGATTGGGTATAAAAAGAGCCTCTCGGAGTGGCAGAGTCTCTCAGAAGTCAAGATGGGTAGAGGATCACCAATTCCCCCAATGCTGCTGTGAAAAATAGTGGAGCAATATCAGAAAGGAGTTTCTCAGAGAAAAATTGCAAAGAGTTTGAAGTTATCATCATCTACAGTGCATAATATCATCCAAAGATTCAGAGAATCTGGAACAATCTCTGTGCGTAAGGGTCAAGGCCGGAAAACCATACTGGATGCCCGTGATCTTTGGGCCCTTAGACGGCACTGCATCACATACAGGAATGCTACTGTAATGGAAATCACAACATGGGCTCAGGAATACTTCCAGAAAACATTGTCGGTGAACACAATCCACCGTGCCATTCGCCGTTGCCGGCTAAAACTCTATAGGTCAAAAAAGAAGCCGTATCTAAACATGATCCAGAAGTGCAGGCGTTTTCTCTGGGCCAAGGCTCATTTAAAATGGACTGTGGCAAAGTGGAAAACTGTTCTGTGGTCAGACGAATCAAAATTTGAAGTTCTTTTTGGAAAACTGGGACGCCATGTCATCCGGACTAAAGAGGACAAGGACAACCCAAGTAGTTATCAGCGCTCAGTTCAGAAGACTGCATCTCTGATGGTATGGGGTTGCATGAATGCGTGTGGCATGGGCAGCTTACACATCTGGAAAGGCACCATCAATGCTGAAAGGTATATCCAAGTTCTAGAACAACATATGCTCCCATCCAGACGTCATCTCTTTCAGGGAAGACCTTGCATGTTCCAACATGACAATGCCAGACCACATACTGCATCAATTACAACATCATGGCTGCGTAGAAGAAGGATCCGGGTACTGAAATGGCCAGCCTGCCGTCCAGATCTTTCACCCATAGAAAACATTTGGCGCATCATAAAGAGGAAGATGCGACAAAGACGACCCAAGACAGTTGAGCAACTAGAAGCCTGTATTAGACAAGAATGGGACAACATTCCTATTCCTAAATTTGAGCAACTTGTCTCCTTAGTCCCCAGACGTTTGCAGACTGTTATAAAAAGAAGAGGGGATGCCACACAGATGTGTTGATGCCATGAAATTTAAGATCAACTTATTTTTCCCTTAAAATGATACATTTTCTCAGTTTAAACATTTGATATGTCATCTATGTTGTATTCTGAATAAAATATTAAAATTTGAAACTTCCACATCATTGCATTCTGTTTTTATTCACAATTTGTACAGTGTTCCAACTTTTTTGGAATCGGGTTTGTGTATATATATATATATATATATATATATATATATATATATATATATATATATATATATATATATATATATATATATGTATGTATATATATATATATATATATATATATATATATATATATATATAAAATACATGTTAAATAAACATGTTGCTCTCTCTATTTCTGTTTTATTATGTGATAGAAAACCTACAGCCTTCTCAAACCATTTGGCAAACCCGTTTAATTTGCTGCCTATTACACGTCAAACTAAGATTACTGTAGAGACAGAAAGTAAGACTGTTGTTGACTATTTATTGTATTTATGTGCATGTTTCGGCAGTAGCCTTCACTCTGTTCAATGCTGTTTAAATCTATTCTGAGGGTTGTCATGATTGATTGGAATGATAATTATTGTGTAACGATTTAGTCATTTTATTTTAATTTTTATTTTGTAATTCTCATTCTCAGTGATTCTCAATACAATCATATATTGTAATAACATTATTATCAGTAATAATAATTTTAATCAGTAATTTTTACTTTATGCAAAGTAAAAATTTTACTTCATCTTTTTTATCATTTATTAATTTAATTTCTTATTTCTTATAATTTAAGCAAAAAAAACTATTATCTATAAATACAGCTATTGTGAGTCTGACCTAATTATAACAATTTTGCATGCTGCCTGTCAACATGTCATCACTGTATAAAAACCAGAGTTTTTTGTTTTGTTTTGTTTTTTGAGTAAACGTAATTAGTTACTGTACTTAACTATCTTTTTAGCTACTTTGTAGTTTTACTGAGTATCAAATATATTACCAACTTTTACTCTTTACTTGACTACATTTGTGAACAAGTAAATGTACTTTTTACTCCAATACATTTGTGATGAGTAATGCAATTACAAATTACATTTTTTAAGGCACCTAACTTTTTCTGCAGCAGTTTGTTTCTGCTATAAAGAAGCGATATCACCATCTAAGGGCTTTGAAGGTACTATATCTAGTGCGTTTTGCTCTTACTCAGCGAAACTTGTCAACAAGGTTATTTTACATGAATGCGAGTGCATTAGCAGGTAGTTGCTGAATTTCAGGTGTTTGATTTATGAAATGAGGTCATGACTGCAGCCGCCGATAAGGCTGAAACCAGCACATCCAGTGCAAGTAAACTTTGACTAGTAAATTTTACTTATTTTTTTTTTTATCTGCTATATTGACAAGACCTTTTTGAAGGATATTGGTTTACTCATGGCCTTTTGTGCACTTGAGCTTAACTGAGACTTGAGAGTTTGTAGACGTTTAAGAGGCTGTTGTGTCGACCTTGATTTATTGCAATATTGAGGTGTTCAGATTTATTTGGATTTTAGAGAATAAACATTATTTCTCATCTTACAAATCAATTGTTTCTTATTTTCACAGGCATGTCTCTTAGGTTTTGAGGACTGAGTAAAATACTTAAGTACTGTTAAAATCAGAATCTCTAAGACTTTTACTCAAGTCGTATTGGAATTGGTTATTTTTTCGCTGTAAGGTATCTGTACTTTTACTCAAGTATGGTTTTCTGGTACTTCTGATAAAAACCCACTAAATGTATATTACCCACTGGACTATTTTGACTAAGATATTGCATAAAACTGAAATGACCCCATGCACCATCAAGGACACCAGGAAACCACAAGGTATCAGGAGGGGATGCACAGCTCAAGAGCTTCAGTCTGGGTTAATCCTCCAGCTGCACTCATCTCAAACACTGCTTCAAAACTAGTTCTGCTGCAGGACACAGATTATACTTTGGGCAACAAGTGGTCAAACAACACAGCACAAAAACTGTGTACTGTGAAAAAGTAAACATAAGGTATTTAAAACAAAACAATGAAGTTTATTAATATTATTATGAACAGCCTAGACCAAACAATAACAATAATATACACTACGGTTTAAAAGTTTGAAGTCAGACCCATCATTTCGCTAGACAAGATTTACAACTAGATATATTCCTCGACTGGGATCATGTAGAGCCCTTTGAAGCTGCATTGAAAGTGCAGTTTGGACCTTCAACCCATTGGTAATTGCTGAAGCCCACTATATGGAGAAAAATCAGAATGTTTTCCTCAAAAACCTTAATTTCTTTTCGACTGAAGAAAGAAAGACATGAACATCTTGGATGACATGGGGGGAGTAAATTATCAGGAAATTTTAAATCTGAAGAGAACTAATCCTTTAATTATGGAAAATTGTTTGGTTAGTTGCATTTTAATATTCATTCAGCATCATTTGCATTTAGCATATTTTTTTAGCATCATCTGATCAGAACAGATCTGCAATCTGTAGTTGTAAACACAGAATTGTCCCTTGTAATGTACCTAATCGCAATAGTACTGAGGTGAAGATTAGATTACAAACAGCATTTGTAGCAATTGTAAATAATAGCCTCATACACACATGCTTTCACTCTACATTACATTATCCCTGTTTGTATAACGCATCTCAGTCATTTCACATACAACATATGCTGGTCTTCTTGCCTCTGAAGAGCTCAGAGCCCAGCAATGGTAGTAGGACATTACAATCCAAGAAAAACAAAACTAATACTAACTTAAAACTAATATTTTTTAAGATTCATGTCATTCATTCTCAATTCTTATGTACCCAAGTACACTGAATTTACGTTTTACATGCTCTCTCTCATCAGTGTACTCATTCCTGAAAGTCTCACCAAAAACTTTTAATGCAACTTAAATCCACATTTCTCTCAAAGTTAACTTTTATTTAGTTCAAGATGCCCTCAATTAGAAGGAGGTCACAGAACATCTAAAATTAACCCTGAGTCAGAGAGGGGAGGGAACGCAGATCAAGGACACACTTTTCAAAATTAATGAAGGTGGGAATGAAGAATGCATTAAAGAGTCTCAATAATAAAAGACATTTAAACCTATGTCAAACTGTTTTAGTTCCTCTTTGTATAGTTATAATCGCAAAAAGCATGCCATGCACCTCACAAACTGACGAACATCCGAAGTTCTCAATGATATAAATGATGGAAAATTCATTATTAAAGAATACAAGATCAACAAAGCCAAATGAGGATATGATTGTGAAGTAAAATGCCAACGACAAAAAGAAACTCAAAGCTTTAATATTTTTTTCTACTTGCCCTCTAGATCTATAAGTGCAATATTTCTCGAAACTGTAACTAATTAAAGAGTTACAATTCCCTAGAAAATTAATCAACCCCCAACTTCTGAAACTACACTGCAAAAAAGAATTGTTGGTTCAACTTAAAAAAGTATGTTACCTGGTTAAAATTTTGAGTTCACTGAAATTAAAATGTTGAGATAATACAATAAAGGTGATTATTTTAATCAACAGAAACTCAAAATATTATGTTATCTGAACCACATTAATTAAGTTGTGATAAATCATAAAAAAATATTTTTTTACAGTGTAGCTTCTCTGAGCATGATCCTAGAAGGTTCTCCTTACCGAAAACGCCTGAGCCCCATCTCTCCTTTAAATTACGTCTCAAAGAAACAATGAGATGTTCTTGATCTCAGTGCAGGAGTCATCACAGAGCTGGAATAATCATTCACTGAATAAAACAGGATAGTTGGAAAAGCCATTATCTCCAGTAGCCAGATGAGGAGATGCTTATTAGCGCCAACTTGAGCGATGACGTTGCATGTTCGAAGGAGGAAACTTCAGGTCACGTCATCATCGAGTCAGCTTTGGCAGGGTCGCCCATACTGCCATGCTGAGTTGCCTTGGGGAGTTTAACGTTAGAAAAGTGTCTACATCCAGAACTGTAGACCAGATGTCTTCAAATGCAGACGAGAGGCAAAGTTGCAGCTGCTTCAAAGGTGAAGAGAGAGAATAGAATGAAAGAGTGGAGCAGAAACAGTGCGAGAGGGAGAGAGAAAATAGATACTGTCCCACTGGATATCTAAGGCAGGTCATCATGTGGGAGACTCAGGAAAAAAAAGGAGTTATTCAATCCGATCCACATAATTGTGCGTGAGTTAGAAGGTCCTTGAAGTATCCATGTTCACGAGGACAAAAGCAGAAAACTCTTTGTTTGCACAACCGACACCAACCAGATGAACAGTAGTAGTTGAATGCAAAACCTGGAGCCACAAATACCTGATTCCTTTCAAATTTAAGACAAGGTCCCAAAATCTTGTTAGCCGGTTCTTTGTACCTCAGCTGGAAACTCGCAAGTTTAAATCAAGAAAGTTGTTATGTGGATTTTGTTCAAACTTCTGGTGCGTCACGGACCTAAGAGAGATTTATTACAAGAAGTAGGCTGCTTAAAAATAGGGAGGTTCCATGGGGAGAACTGGGCAAATTTTTGTAGGGATGGAACGCAGCACACAAGCTGGTCAGCGCTCGAGTGGACTGAAGGACAGTGAAAATGCAGAGATGCACGCCAAATACTACTGATATCAATGATGAAAATGAGCTAGAAAGGTCATGCTCTCACTAAGATGTTTATATGCATTCAAACTATGTGTGTCTGAACTATCTTTTCATTCAATTGGAAGTCAAATGTGATCAATATTCAAAACTAACACCATCAACAATAGTCTTTTCTGATACTAAAACATGCAACGAACATAACATAAAAGAGCAGCTTGCCTCTGCACAATGGAAAAATGACAGCAAATTGAAGCTTGTGCAAATACAAAACTGTTTCTTACTTGCTAAAGAAGCCGTTCATGGTTCCTGATAATACAAGGATAGGCTATCAAGGGTTTAATCAGAACAAGCTGATAGAAAATGTGAATCTAGGTATCTGGAGCATGCTGTTCTTCTTCATAATTCACTCCTCATGAAGGTAAGTGCGGTCCAAAAGTGTTCCCATTTCTGAGAGTTTAGCTTTAAATAATAACATTTATCCTGTAAATACTTGATGAAACAGTGTTTTATCTAGTAAACATCACAGGAATAATTCCTCACGGGGAGCCAGAGGCTGTTAAAACTGCTCCGTTAGTGAAACTGAAAACCCTTCAGCTATGGGATGAGTCAAATTCTCCTGACAAAAACCCTCATCAGCGAGTTATTCTTGCGAGACGCAAAACTGACACCTACAAACCTAAGAGAAAGAGATATTTCTTATAGAGTATATTTATTTTCACAAACTATAATATTAAATGTAACTATGATACATAAATAATAAATGTATTTAAAATATAAATCTAAGAATAATAATTAATCTAACGATATTAAAATTATGGAGGCACTGATGTAAAGGCCAATAATCGGTATCAGCTGATGAAAGCAATTATTTTCACTATCGGCCACTGGCTGATTGTTCAAAAACTGCCAATGATCAGGGCCGATTATACACTGTCAATCAAAAAGTGGCGGGAAAACTTGTCAGATTGCAACTCATTGTGTGCGTTTAGAAAATGTCTTGAATTTATAAAGTTAAAGGGTTAGTTCACCCAAAAAGAAAATTATCCCTATATATTCACCCTCAAGCCATCCTAGGTGTATATGACTATCTTCTTTCAGACGAACACAATTAAAGATATATTATAAAAATATCCTTAGTCCTCCAAGGTTTATAATGGTAGTGAATGGGGGGCTGCATTTTTAAGTCAAAAATAATGCATCCATCCACCCATCAAAAAAAAAAAAAAAAAAAAATCTATACGACTCCAGGGGGTTAATAAAGGCCTTCTGTAGTGAAGCGATGCATTTTTATAAGAAAAATATCCATATTTAAAACTTTACATATTCAAATAACGAGCTTCCGGCGGATGGCTGTAGTCGATTTGCGGCGGAAGAGTATCCTTTGACCTGACACAAAATGTAATGACAAACACAGAGGCGCAGAGGATAGAGAAAAACAATCATCGGTCACGGAGTCTAAAATGAGAAATTTGAAAGAGAAATTTCGGAGGATGTTGATATAAGAGAAGAGGAGCTTAAATTTGTTGCACAGCCCTATTTGTTTGAACCATGAGAGGCATCTAAGCTTACAATATTCCAACATCCTGCGTCATACATCGCGTCACGGGGTTACCCCTTGTTTACACTGCACTCGGGTGCGGCGCGTTACGGCTCCGGCTAGGTTTTGTTCCGTCCTCTACGCGGTGTCAACTCACACCAGAAGCATTTCAGAAGCAAAGCGGCTGGATTCGTGAGACTACAAGATTTGCCTGTCTGACAATTTATTCCTTGATTTTTCGTGTTTTTAATGGCTAAATTGTTATATTTTGTCCGGTTTAATTGTGTTTATTGCTATGCCATACTTTATTTTGCTGTAGCCTACAGACGAAGTTAATACACTTAAAAGTCCAGTTATGGACAACAAGAACAAAAAGATTTCAAGTTTTTCAACTTCGAATCTCTTGTCATCAGTTTCTGGCCTCCTAGTGATGTGAAATACAAGTGGGAGTTTACACAGGGTGATTATTTTGACTTTATTTTGTATTTGAGCTGCGCGTCTTGGATGCGGCGTCCGTCAAAAATAGGCGAGGTGCCTATCTTTAGCGAAGCGGTGCGGCGAGCCGTTTCTGGGACGCTTCTGAAACGCGCTGCAACGTGGCTGGTGTAAACACAAGCATTAACTAGAGTGGCCACGGATCAGCTCCGGTAGCCGCGTCGCAACCGCAATGCACCGCAGATGCGTGCAATGTAAATAAGGGGTTACTCTTATGGCGCAAGGCATTCAAAGTTGCATTTACTTTAGGAAAGTTATCTAATGTTCACAGTTTGTTAGTTAGCTATCCAAAAAACACTAGAGAGGAGCTTCTTTACTGTTGCATGTTTGAATAAATTTGCCATGAAGACAAGTGTTTATGAAAACTACCTTATGTGCAATTGAGTTGTATACAAACATTTCAGTTTTTGTGTGTAATTATTATACCTGAAAATAATCGGTAATATTACAGTAATGCACCAAATGAGAGGGTTTCCTTTAGAGATTACAGCATTAGTTTAATTTTTTTCCCTTAAGAAAAACCAAGTATCATTATCAGCAGATAACATTCTGAATAATCAGCTATAGATATCGGTGGAGAAATTTAGTATTTTGCATTGCTAATTAGAATCAAACAATAAAATTATTGCACTTTTGAACTCATGGATCTGGGGCCGTATTCACAAAACATTTTATCTTATCACTAAGAGTTCTCCTAAATGGCAGTAAAAGTTCTTCGCTAAGAGTTTTCTCTTAAAACTTATTAACAAAGCTGCTGAGACAAACTTTAACTAAGGAATAGAGAGAAGTCTTAAGCTAAGAGAAAGGGTGGGGTTGACCTCGTTGCTATGGAGTAAACACACAGTGATTGGCTGATGGGGGAGGAGTCTCTGTCAGTGGTTTAATCATAGAAATATTGTAGAATGAGGTGTCATTTTGCCATATACAAATAAAGATTTTAAAATAAAAATGTTGCCATATTCAAGTAAAGGTTTTAAAATGTAGGCTAAGTGTCACTAATTAAATGAGAGATTGCAGAATTCAAGTGACAAATGATGTTTTATAAACAAAGTTTTGGAGGAGCACATTCAAACGGTCTATCAGTTCGAGAGGAGGTATGTATGAGAGCCGACTCACAGTTACCTCGACAGTTTTCTGTATCCCTCCGCCAACTCGTTCCTCACTCTCGGCTGGCTGGGGATATGAGGAGAACTCTGGATGTGGGCAAAATTCCAAGCTCGGAGCCCTCGATCCCCTTGGACAGCACGCCAAATACGCTTATCATTTATAAGTGTGAACTACTGAAAATAACTGCCACAGGTAATCAGGCATTATTATTCATTTATTTATTAAAGATTTATCTTTGGCATTTTTATTGTAGATTCAAATCTATAAATCAAAATATGTATTGCATTTATGAAGAAAATGTGCAGCGCCCAAGGCTCTGTCGCTATTGCCTCAGTGGTGTTCAGTGTCTTTGGGTGGATTGCTACGGCGGATTGGCACTAACAATCATTTTAGGACTGTTTGTGATTTTGTCTTAGTGACTTAGGAGTCCTCTTGACTACTCCTAACTTTTCACAGATTAGGAGCTAGTTTTAGCACTAAAATGCTTTGTGAAATACTCTTTGGACTGACACCCATTATTTTTAAGAATTTCTCTTAAATCGGCAAGTTAGCAGCTACTTTTAGACTTAAGATGTTTGGTGAATACGGCCCCAGATCAGGTCAGATGACTTTGAAATCACCAGAAATGTCAAAGATACAAAACTGAAGCTTAAAACTAGCAGGGAGACTCTGAGCATCAGAAGTGAGTTAATAAAGAGGTATATTTCTGAAAAATGAGGTACAAAACAGAGGATGCAAAGAAATACAACACTTTGAGACAACTACTAAACCACTGCTGCTTATTTAAAAGTGGATTGATCAACGTTTCCAAGTGCTATAAGGATGGTGTTGCTCTAATTTTGATGATAATTCTGAGAGAAAGAATCTTTCATGACTGATTTTCTATGCAAAGCTAGTCCATGCAGTTTCTTAGGTGGGACAAAGTTAGCTTAGACAACACAATTCATATTCACAATATAACAGAAGCATCCAGTTCATGGCTGTCCTGTCATAAGGCAAGCTCACACTACACAACATTTTGACTAGATTTTGCTATTTTAGACAGATTCTAACAGGTCTGCAACAAAACCCCCGGATCACGGCCAAATCAGTGCTCGCTGCGATTGCTGATGCTCGCTGTGCAATGCAATGACAAGGCGGAACTAATCCAGCCAATCACAGTGCAGATGGAATAAACGGAAAAATCTTGTAATGACTTGCATGAATTTCTTGTGTGAATTTATGTGAGAATTTTTTTTTCCCTCTGTTGGACAGAGAATACTTACTTTATAGTTGAAAAATAAAATAAAACAGTAACACTCAGGGCTGGACATTAACTTTTTTGCTCATCAGCCACTGTGGCTAGTGGTTTTCCAAAGTTACTAGCCATTCAGCATTTTCACTGGCCACAATTTTGACATCGATACCATGGGGAAAAACTGGCATATAGATATTTTTAATATTATCTCATAATTTGGCAGCAGGTAAATTAGGCTGCTGTCACTTTAAGACCTGAAGCACGGATCCATTATACAATTAAATGTGTTTTCTTTCTCAACTGTTCAGGTTCACTTTAAACATAGCTAACTGACTGTGTGTGAATAATCGCCAAGACATTTTGACATTGTTTTGTGTGACTGTTTAAGTACAATAATCAACACAATTTAGTACTGAGAGGAGGCTTTGAGTGTGCGCACTATGAGTGTGAACACAAAATCTGCGGGAATGAGTAAAATTATGCACAATACATGTAATCCCACGCCGAAATTTAAGCCCAGTAACACCAGCAATAGTCATCCGGAGCAAAGTGAGTGAGTGAAGCAAATTTGTGTCAACTCGCTGTCAGAGAGTTGAGAGAGTGAGAAAGAGCAGCCGGTATCGTGTATCTATTCTGCGGAAAATGATGGAAGCGTTTCAGATATTTCAGTATAGATATGTATCAAAAAAATCTATATTTTTGACAACACTACATTGCACTTAGTTTTTTATTTCAGATACCTTCTTAAAAGACTACAATTGAAGAATGTATATATTGCATATAAAATTCAACCCACTAAAGTGGCTAACAGGAGTGACTGCGGCGGGTTGACAGTTGTTAATGTCAAGCCCTGATAACACTTACACTTACATACAACAAGGTTTCATCTGTTAACAATAGTTACTAACAATGAGCAATATGTTCATAGCATTTATTAACCATTGTTAACCTTTGTTAATGTTAGTTAATAGATATACATTTGTTCATTGTTTATGTTAGTTAAGAGTGCATTAAAGGATTAGTTTACTTCAGAATTAAACTAGTTAGGGATTAGAAGGAACTAATCCTTTAACAAATACAACTGTTGATTAAAAAAAATGTATCAGTAAATGTTGAAGTTAACATGAGCTAAGATAAATAGATGCTGTGGTAGTATTGTACATTGTTAGTTCATGTTAACTAATGCAGTTAATGTTAACAAATGAAACCTTATTGTAAAGTGCTACAAAAAATAAAACAAAATAAAATATAATTCAGCATTGTCACCAATCCAAACACAAAAAGGAAATTAAAAAAAAAACTTAATGAGTTGTAATTTTAAAAATTGGGAGGCGGTTCATACAACTAGATTGATGAAAGCTCATTTGTACCTGATGCTGTCAATCAGTTGCTGATGCTCCTCGGTGAGCAGTATTTCTGGAAGTGTGGATGCTAACCCTTCAACATCCCTCTCATTTGCATACTGCTTCAGCAAATCAAACAGCCTCTCTTTCACCTCAGGCTCCTCCCCTAAAATCTCCTCAACCTATACAAATTCAGAACAGACAATTTTACACTTTCAATTTTTAGTGTGAAGTGCTATTGAAAATATAACTAACTTTTTGGGGTTTGAGTTGCAGTTTAAAGGGTTAGTTCACCCAAAAATGAAAATAATGTCATTTATTATTCACCCTCATGTCGTTCCACACCCGTAAGACCTTCGTTCATCTTCAGAACACAAATTAAGATATTTTAGTTGAAATCCGATGGCTCAGTGAGGCCTCCATAGGGAGCAATGACATTTCCTCTCTCAAGATCCATTAATGTACTAAAAACATATTTAAATCAGTTCATGTGAGTACAGTGGTTCAATATTAATATTATAAAGCGACGACAATCTAATTAATCTAATTTGACAGTCTAAACAATCTTTGGTGCGGCAAAAAAACAAAATAACGACTTATTTAGTGATGGCCGATTTTAAAACTCTGCTTCAGGAAGATTCAGAGCGTTATGATTCTTCTGGGTCGAATCATGATTCGGATCACGTGTCAAACTGCTGAAATCACGTGACTTTGGCGCTGAATTGACACGCTGATTCATTATGCTCCGAAGCTTCATGAAGCAGTGTTTTGAAATCGGCCATCACTATATAAGTCGTTTTTTTTGCACCAAAAATATTCTCGTCTCTTTATAATATTAATATTGAACCACTGTACTTACATGAACTGATTTAAATATGTTTTTAGTACCTTTATGGATCTTGACAGAGGAAGTGTCATTGCTCCCTATGGAGGCCTCACAGAGCCATCGGATTTCATCAAAAATATCTTAATTTGTGTTCCGAAGATGAATGAAGGTCTTACGGGTGTGGAACGGCATGAGGGTGAGTAATAAATGACAGAATTTTCATTTTTGGGTGAACTAATCCTTTAACCATTTTTACATGCCTTTAAGACTGACCTTCTTGTTGAACTCCAGAGCTTTGTGCTTGCGGTCCTGCCTCACGATGTCTCCGCTCTGATACGTCTCTTTCATGCTGCTGCTGGTGCGTTTCTGCCAGCGGTTCATGCGGAGCACACCCAGACGCAGTGTACGTCCCTGAGAGGCCTTGATCATGGCCGCCGCCGTCTCGTGATGTTTCACTGGAATCCCATTCACCTCCATTACATAGTCTCCAGCTCGCAGTCCACTCCGGCCGGCTGGAGAGTTGGACATGCAGTCCTCCACCAGCAGGGGACTGTCTCCCACTATGGTGAAGCCAAAACGACCATCAGGCCCTGGGGCAATGTCCATCTGTAGTGGCAAGTTTTTGCAAAGCAAAAGCAAAGGAAAATGAAGAGAGATCTGAATTATCTTTAAAACAACAAGGGTACCTTGATTGCATATGCAATGTCAGTTTTGTTATTAACAGTAAAAATATAACATCAACAAAAACAAACTGACCTGTTCAATTCTAGACACGACTCCGATGCTGGGCGGCACAGTCTTGAGGGTCTGAGCCAGAGCGATGAGAGCTTTGGTGCTGAGGGTGGAGACGTTCTGCCCGTCGATCTCCAGAACCTGGTCACCTGGCTGCAGCCCGGCCATGTAAGCGCTGCTGCCCTCCACCACAGAGAGGATGTAACTGGGTCCATCTCCACCCAGCTTAAAGCCAAATTCCTCTGGCCAACCCTGGTTATTTGCTGGAAGGCCCAGTTCTGGAAAAAGTCAATAAATTAGTTCTCGGACACATCTGGGGGGACATTATGGTCACGTGTTTGGCACTTATAAGATGATCAGCTGTCCTTCCTGTCTCAGGCGTCTTACATTACGGACATTGCAGTTCATTGCTCTGTTCACATCTGCAGTCCTCATGCCTCCTGCAGCAGGACTATGGCATGTTCAGACAGGTGATCAGGGACCCTGGGCATCTATTTCCTGGTGTTTTTCAGAGTCAGTAGAAAGGTCTCTTTTATGTCCTAAGTTATTGGGACTATGACCTTAATTGTCTACCGCCAAACTGTTAGCGTCTAAAGGACTGTTCCACTGGTGCATGTGCAAGAATTGTTTATGGTTCATTGAACAAGCATGAAAAACAGTGTTCAAAAAGCTGTAAAGCTCAAAATTATCTTTAAAATACAGTATCTTGAAAAGGGTACGATATTTATATATAGCCAATATATAAGCAATATATACACATGTGTGCAGAATAATTAGGCAAGTTGATTTTCTGATAATGTTTTTTTCCAAGCACATTTTACCAATTCCAAACCACATCAATCTTAATAACTACTATTAATTTTGTATTTAATCATTTATAAGTGATATATAATTGTTCATGAAGGCTGGAAATGAAAAACACCTTATTGAGGTGTGCATAATTATTAGGCAGGTTTTCTTTTACAGATAAAATGAGCCAAAAAAAAAAAAAAGAGAGAGTGATTTAACTTACACTGCTCAGTCAAAAATGATTAAATGCTCATAAGAAGGATGCAATATTAGTAAAACACTAGAAATTGCAGTTAAGGCATGACCATTAGACAGTGAAATGCTCATTGGGTCAGACAAAAACAGGTGGAGAAGAAAAGACACAGGTTAACTGCAAAATAATTACAAATTAAGGTGAAGAATTAAGTGTGAAACCATCAGGAACCCTTTAGTCTCCAGCGCCACCATTTTCCAGAACTGCAACCTACCTGGAGTCTCCAGAAGTGCAAGGTGTCAGGATCCCAGAGACTTAGGTTAGGTAAAGAATCCTAAAAAATGACCCCACTATAAAGAATCACAAGCTGAAGTGTTATAAAATACATGACTGTTTATTATAGGCTTTATAGACCGACAGATTGAGAGTGACTCTCGAAGGACCAGCACCACATCCTCTTTTGCCACTGTTTGAATTTATCTTTCAGAATCTTGCTGTAAGTTATGAAAGATCATTTTTATTGCATATCTGCAAGACAGGCTTTTCAGGATTGGAGATGGACTAAAAATTATCTTCTGGAAGATGAATTCTTCAAACAGTGATACAACAAGAGGATGTGGTGCTGGTCCTTCAAGAGTCACTCTCAATCTGTCTGTCTATAAAGCCAATAATAAAAAAAACAGTCTTCATGTATTTTACAACACTTTTCACTATATACAGACTTTTTAGTCTGAGTTTTGGCTCATTTTGCCTGTAAAATCAAACCTGCCTAATAATTCTGCACACCTGCATATAAGGCATTTTCATTTCCAGCCTACATGAACAATTAAATATCACTTATAAATGATTAAATACAAAATGAATAGTAGTTATTAAGATTGATGTGGTTTGGCATAGGTAAAATGTCATTGGGGGAAAAAAAGTGATCAGAAAATCAACTTGCATAATAATTCTGCAGACAGTGTAGAATTCTCTCATTGTGTGACCTAATAACAGATGATAAAAGAAAGAAGAAAAAAAAAAAGGTCGAGCAATTACTTCACGCACCAATATTCAGTGGGAATTCTCTCAGGACGTTAGGGTTTGGGTCTGTGGAAGTGAAGAAACACAATAATTTGCTTAAGTATATGTATGCATTATATATTACCATATTATATAAGGTAAAATGGCATTAAGAATTGTCTATAATTTGGAGAAAATAAATTATACTAATATATCTCACATCACATCTAAACTATATAATAAAATATATGATCTTTAATATAATATAGAAAATACAAGAATATTTTCCTCAGTTCTGAATAATAACTTGAAGGCATCTGACTATGGCACTGCAGTCACCGCCTTACAGAGCTCCATGTTCTGCTTGAGGAACTTACAGAAATCTTTGGAGGCACTGCGGGATCCCGATCGGCTTTGGCGAAGAGAAAAACGGCCCTTCTGGCTCTTCAAAAATCTTCTCATCATGGTTTCTGGGTCTTCTGAGTGGTGTCAAAGTCAAGCTCTAAGAGGTCACATCAGGTCAGCACCTCATCACCCTCCTCAACAAGTCACTGCTCCATTTTTACCAAAAAGCCTTCAGTGAAGGAATCGATCCAGCAGGTTTAGCCTCCATCGAGGATCTTTCAATGAAGATATCAGTCCAGTGTAGATCAAGAGAGCGCTGTCAAGCTCTCTGCAGCCGTGGCTCTACATCTCCACTGAGTTGGTCCAGTCCTAACCCTCTTGCAGAGCACCGAGCAGAAATCTGGGACAAGCTAGCTGGGTCTTTTAATGATTCTTTTGCAAGAAAAAGGTACAGTGAAGCCCCATTTTTCTATAAATACCTCCCTCTCCCTCTCTCTCTCTTTCTCTCTGTGATGCTGGTGGATTGGGCCCTCTCTCAAGGCTGAGGACTGACCCAGAAACTGCCTGTCAGAGCAGCAAAGGACGGCGCTCTGATTAGAGATCCTCAGAGATGCTGTGGTACAGTTAGATTGAGTCTGGTACATTTAACTCCAATTCCCACTCTATGAAGCTGATCCATTCTTCCAAGTGTTCCTTATGCAGCACAAGAAAAGGTCTCAGAGCACCAGGAATGGTTAACCTCCAACACTGCAATGAGAGGTATGATTTAATATGATATTAATAGCATTTACAGCATGACGTCAGAAAGTAATGAGGAGATCTCTGGCGCTCAGGGATGGTAACCAGAAGGTTGCTGGTTTGACCTCCACAAAGAAAAAGCAACAGTCCAACTGTGCCCTTAACCTCAGCTTCCACAGAAGTAAAATACAGTGGAGTACTTTATTTACTTGCCTGTACATAAATATACTGCAAGTAACTTTGAATAAAATGGTGAATCTCCTAAAAATGTCAACAAAATGAAATATAAAAATTTAAACAAAACAAAAAATATATCAAACTAAAATAAACAAAACAACATATAAAACTAAATAAAACAAAAGGAAACATATATATATGAATTTTAAACAAAAAATAAAATAAAAAACAACATCAAGTAAAATAAAAAAAAATAAAAGAATATATACATTTTAAACAAAACAAAAATATAATATATACAACTAAATAAAAAAGCAAAAAGAAAAATATATAACATTTAAATGAAACGAAATAAATAAAACTAAAATAAAACAAAATTCAAGTAAAATCAAAAGAATTAAATATATACAATTTAATCAAAACATAATATATAAAACTAAATAAACAAAAACAAATACATAATTTTTAAACAAATTACCTAAATAAACAAAAGTCAAATAAAATAAAAACAAAATAACAAATTTTAACAAAACAAAAACATTATATAAAACTAAACAAAAACATATAAAATTTAAACAAAACAAAAAATGATATCAAATTAATAAAACAAGAAATATATACAATTTAAACAAAACAAAAAATAAAATATAAAACTAAACTAAAATAAATAAATAAATAAATACAAAGTAAAATAAAAACTAAAATAAACAAAAGTCAAGTAAAATCAAAAGAATATATAAAATTTAATCAGAACAAAAAATGATATCAAATTAATAAAACAAGAAATATATACAATTTAAACAAAACAAAAAATAAAATATAAAACTAAAATAAATAAATAAATAAATACAAAGTAAAATAAAAAATAAAATGAAAATATTGTATTATAATAATGGGAAAGATATTTTGTACAAAATATTGTGCTTAATTGTACAAAAAAAATTATATATATATATATATATATATATATATATATATATATATATATATATATATATATATATATATATATATATCTCAATGGTCCCATTACAAAAATACAAAATAAAATACAATCTTATTTGTATGTTTTGATAGTGGGGTGAAATGTGACCTGAATATCTATAACTGTCCAGTGAGATTTAACAAAATGAACACTTGCTGGCTATAATGAAGGGTTAACAATGCAACAACATAAAACAGTGTGTGTTAAAAGGCATTTGATGCTAAAAGATGAGTCTTGATAAGCTTATTTAATATCACTCCGAAACATATCGAGCCAGAGGGCTTATATGTTTTTCAACGGATCAGTAACAAGTCAGGTCAGGGATTCAATTATAGCTTGAAAATAAAGGACAGATGTCATTATATATGGGCATATGTGAAGGCCTGAAGGGCCAAAGCACTCCAGCATCTGATGGGAGGGAGAACAGATAGAGTCAAGGTGACCAGAGCTTCATTATGCCCCCGATCTGCCAGAATGAAGCGTCTACTACTGCCTCTATCTATCGCTTAATGAAAGAACAGAGTGGAAAAATACATCAACCTCATACTTGCCTTACTAAATCTCAAGACGATAGAAGCCATGTAGGCTGGTATACTGAAACACACACAAGTGTATATCAATCAGTCACAAGTTCAATCTTTTGAGCTTTCTATTCATCAAAGGAACAATATGTCACACAAAAATATTAAGCAAATAGATTAAGCAGCTGTTGCTTAACATATTAAGCCAACATTGATAATAATAATTAAATGTTTCTAGAGCAGGGATGGGCAACTCCGGTCCTGGAGGGCCAGTGTCCTGCAGAGTTTATCTCCATCCCTGATAAAAACTCACTTGCCTATAGCTTTCTACTAATCCTGAAGACCTTGATTAGCTGGTTCAGGTGTGTTTGATTAGAGTTGGAGCTAAACTCTGCTGGGCAGTGGCCCTCCAGGACTGAAGTTGCCCATTCCTGTTCTAGAGCATCAAATCATCATATCAGAATGATTTCTGAAGGATCATGTGACACTGAAGACTGGAGTAATGATGCTGAAAGCTTTGTCACAGGAATAAATTAATAATACTCAAATAGTTATTTTACATGGTAATAATATTTTACTAAATTACATTTTGTTTTTTGATCAAATAAATGCAGCCTTGGTGAACAGAAAAGACCTCTTTCAAAAACATTTTTTTTTTTTTTTTTTTAAATCTTATACCGACTAAGTACTAAGTTTTTAAAAATGTAGTTCACAATATTGGGTATTAGGACTGGACAAATGTTTATTTATAGCTGAACTGTGTAATTTCTCTTCCACAAGCATCGGCGAATGTCTTCCACTGATCAATAGAGTTATAGTACTCGAGACCGGTCTTAAGACCTTATTTTTGAAGGTCTTGGTCTTGGCTACATTTGGTCTCGGTCTTATCTTGGTCTCAGACTAAAAGGACTCTGTATTTTATTTCAAGACCAGTCAAGACCACAACTGCGGGGAAATCGCTAAATTGCAGTTTTCAATTGATTGGTAACAGCTCTGTATAGTGTCTTATTATTCTAATTGTAATTATTGATTAAAAATAAGACATTTCTCAGGCAGTAAATGTGGATCTTTCAGATAAATTTGAGGAGTGCTAGTCTGGTCTTGGTCTTGACTTGGTCTCAACCCCCCAAAGTTTTGGTCTTGACTTGGTCTCGGTTTAGGCAGTCTTGACTGCAACACTACTGTTCAATCAAACCATCCCAAACTCACATCGTTGCCAATGTTGTGTCCAGCTGGTCAAACAAATAAAATGACATTTCGTAAGCATCATAGAGCCACAGTCTTTGCTCACAGCTCTCTCTGCATCTCCACTGGAAAAGGAGAAAGTATTTTAACATTGAAAAATGACAGACTTCAACTTTAAAAGGAAATATGGAAAAAAATGGAAAGGAAATATTACGGCACATGCTAGTCGATGAGTTGAATCAACTCCACAGCAACTACATACATTTATCCACTAACCGTTCAGAAACGTCCAGATGCATTCAAAAGTTGTAACTTCTTCCTGAATCTCTCCATCAGTGTCCGACTCCATTTTGAACAATGTAAGGCTGAACACCGTTACTGACAATCGTCATTTTGGCAGCGTGAGATTCTCCGGTTTTGTTGTTGTTGAGCAACCGAAGCGTGAGATGTTAAAGCTCCGCCCTCTTCTGGAAAGGGAGCAGCAGCTCATTTGCATTTAAAGGGAAACACACAAAGACAGCGTGTTTTTGTTCACACCCAAATAGGTGCAAATTTGACAAGCTATAATAAATTATCTGTGGGGTATTTTGGGGCATTTAAAGGGGCATAATAGGCCACTTTTTATACAACTTATTAAACAGTGAATTATACATGTTAACATTACCACTGTGGTTAAAAAAATGCTTACTAACCTTGACTGGGAAAAATGATATCCAATTGTTCTACTCATGTCTGGATTATGAATTTTGAAATAGCAGAAAGGCACTGTCTCCTATGCAGGTATTATGTCAGAAAGTTGTAACTGAAAATTTATTGAAATCCCTATTAAAAAAGAACACATTTAGACATATTCAGCTCAATTTCTGATTTTAAAGTCTTGTTCAGTAGACTTCCATGTGATTTTTATTTGTTTTTGTCAACTGGGGGATGAAAGATGTCAGAGACGCTGTCAATAAAGCTTAACATGTTTTTTGCGCACAGAATATTCCTTTAATGAGATGACTGTGCAAATTGTGCATTAGTAAATATGCAGAAATGAGAACTGATCAATGACTGAAAAAATACAGAGGTGCATAAAAATATATTTCATATTTTGTACTTTCATTCCCTGCCAGTTGTTCTATTGGTGGCAACATGTTGTGTTACATATTCATGATGAGTAGATGATAGTCGTATATGATTATATGCCATTCAGCAGGAGAAAAATGTCAGTATGCCGGCATCACTGCTATGAAAGCTGTACAATAAATCTCGGTGTGTAATATCTGTAATCAAATGGCTGTACTGTCCATTGAAAATGGCATAGTAGCTCATTAGTATAACCTGCAGCTTGAAACCCAAACAAAGTTTTTAACACTGAAATGTTCCATAAGCAAAATTTATGAATCCATCAGGCCTTTCTCATGCAGTGCAAAACATGTGGAGTAAAGTCTCACAGAGAACGGAAACGCTACACCACCGCTGTTAAAAGATATTAACTTAACGAAACCTGCGTCTTATACCACTACCACAGTCTGGATTTCCATTTCGTCAGGTGAAGCAATGACATACTGCTCCTCCTGCTCAATTGGCTCAATGTTCTCAGATGTTACCATGGTTACAGTGGTATGGGGCGCCTCAACGGCGCCCTCTGTTGTCGTGGTAAGGATTGTGCCATCGCTAATGGCATTTGCAAGTGTCATTGCCACCTGTTCGGTCAAACTCTCTGGTGTGGCGATTGTGATGGTGTCTCCGCAGTCCGAGATGCCGGGGGTTTCATCAGCAGCCACGTTACGCACGATGATCTGGTGCCCTCCGTGTGATTGGCTCACGATTTGCTGCACAACCTTCATGATGTGACTGTCCATCTGAAGTCAGACACATTGAGGAATGTGGTTATTCTATTTGGCTCACAAAGACCTTTTTTTATCTTGCTAATATTTGCTTTAAATTGATAAAAGTGAAAAATTACCTGGTGCTGATTGTCTTGAATTATTGCTACTTCCTCCCCTTGAGCTGCTTCCTCAGCTGGTGCCTGCAAAAACACAAAATCTGTATCGTTAGCTAAATTATAGTGACTGTACTGCAACAACTAATCTCTCAATGGATCATTTTTTTGGCAATCCATTTTATTAATTATGAAATATTATTAACATACACTTCTATTCAAAGGTTTGGGGCCAGTATGATTTTTTTAAACGAAATGTATACTTTTATTCAGCAAGGATGCATTAAACTGAAAATTTATCAAAACTGACAGTAAAGACATTTATAATGCAACAAAAGATTTTTATTTCAAATAAATTCTGTTCTTTTGAACTTTCGAAAAATCCTGAAAATTATTTGCACAAAAACATGAAGCAGCACAACCGTTTTCACCAGTATTTAAATTAAGAAATGTTTCTTGATCATCAAATCATTATATTAGAAATATTTCTGAAGCATCATGTCACACTAAAGACTGGAGTAATGATGCTGAAAAATTCAGCTTTGCATCACAGGAATAAATTACATTTTAAAACATATTCACATAGAAAACTGTTTTAAATTGAAATATTTCACAATGTTTTACTGTATTTTTGATCAAACAAATGTAGCCTTGGTGAGGATAAGAGACTTCTTTCAAAAATATAAAAAATCCTTTGCTTCCCCAAACTTTTGTAGTGTAAATAATGGTGAAAATATATTGCAAATGTATATTTGTATACATGTAAAGAAATTAAAATATAAGAAACTAAGTTACACTTAATTTTAAGGTGTCCTGGTTACGGTGTATTTACACATTTAAGTACTGAGTAATATTAATTAACAACATGTACTTCCTATAGGGTTAATTATGGGTTGGATTAGGGTTAGTTGCATGTAATGCATAATTTACTGTTACTACAACAGTAACTACCACTGCAGAATAAAGTGTTACCGAAAACTTAAAAGACAAAACCAATTAAAAAGAAAAATTAAAAGACACATAAAATTGGTTGGATTTTCATCAAATTCTTACGCACATTAGATGCACATCAAGTCAAATAAGCAGCATACAGTAACACATGTGACATTTACCCCTATGATATATTCCTGAGTGTCGGCCACTACTGAGGAGAACTCCACCAGCACAGCATGAGGGTCGTCCGATACGATAGTGGTGGAGACGTTCTCAGCTGTCACCTCCTGCTCCTCAGAGCTCCCTGTGTTTTCAGAGTCCTTCTGCTGTGCAGCAAAACAGCCTCCTGACCACACACACACACAAACATACAGTCATTATGAATGACAACTGTAATGGGCCGTTCACACCAAGAACGATAACATTGTTTGATCATTTATCATTTGATCATTGATCATTTATCAGCTGGAAAAAAAACAAAAAAATAAAAAATAAAAGTGATTCCAACAATGTCGTATCTCTACGTCGTTATCGTTATAGTTAGTAGTTAAATTATAGTTTAGTTTTTTTTGTATCTCAGCAGCCTCTGAGCAAATACAACGCAAGAGACGCTCAAAACTGTCCTGTTACTAGAGCTAACATTACAACAACAGCATATCTTGGTTCTGTGAAACGTCACAAAACCAATGATACTCACTCACGTATGGAGCAGAAACAACGCAACCTCTGCGTCCATTTTCAGGCCTCCCCACTTCAATCTTTCCAGCACTGGAAAGCTTTTCTAATATTAACACGGGTCCTAAAGCCCTTGCCTGATCAGAACCCTTCTTTTTCCAGTAATCTTCCTCTGATCTTTTGTAATGTCTCTCAGCCATCTCCCTCTTGCTCACTCTCTCTCCTCCCCCGTCATGAGTGGACACGCCCCCTATTGCTGATTGGCTACATGTGTGTTGTGCTAGTCCGATCCACTTTCAACAGGGTTTCTCAGAAATCGCTTACTGCACCTTATCAAAATACAAATATGTGCCTCAAAAGGCTTTGAATTCCATTGTTTGTTTGAATAAAATACATGAATACAAATGAGCTCAATTCAATACAAAATAGCAATAAAAACACTTATGCTATCCATACAGAGAATCTGTCCCTAAGAAAGATTTATAGATTTTGTAGCTTATATTTAAGACTTTTAATATTCCAGAAAACATGTTATATTCATGCTGACCTTGTTTACTAGTTGTCTTATTGGTGTGTTTTAATTCAATTGACTGGTTAATTAATAATAGTTCTACATTTTAACAAACCTTTAGCTCGCAGGTGGCGGTTCAGCGTTCCATGCTCAGCAAAGCCCCGCCCACATTTCGAGCACTTGAAGGGTTTTTCTCCCGTATGATGTCGGATGTGACGCACTAAAGCGCTCTTTTCCCGGAAGCCACGGGAGCAGTGCGGACACACGTAAGGCTTTTCATCTGCATGAGTGCGATGGTGGACCTGCAGAGCATTCTGGAACACAACGGATACGAGTCAGCATGAAATAGAAGTTGAGATAGTCTTTTCTTCCGTATTGTGATGTACATTCTGACGAGTGAAGCAGCTTCTTGAACAAGGCAAAATATAGCAAAAAATATATATAAGATAAAAATATACAGTACAGTCCAAAAGTTTGGAACCACTAAGATTTTTAATGTTTTTAAAAGAAGTTTCGTCTGCTCACCAAGGCTACATTTATTTAATTAAAAATACAGTAAAAACAGTAATATTGTGAAATATTATTACAATTTAAAATAACTGTTTTCTATTTGAATATATTTCACAAAGTAATTTATTCCTGTGATGCAAAGCTGAATTTTCAGCATCATTACTCCAGTCTTCAGTGTCACATGATCCTTCAGAAATCATTCTAATATGCTGATCTGCTGCTCAAGAAACATTTAATGTGTACAATTGTACAAAATATTTGTGTACAATATTTTTTTTCAGGATTATTTGATGAATAGAAAGTTCAAAAGAACAGTGTTTATCTGAAATCTAATCTTTTATAACATTATAAATGTCTTTACTGCCACTTTTGATTGATTTAATGCATCCTTGCTGAATAAAAGTATTCATTTCTTTAATTTCTTTTCAAAAAAATAAAAATAAAAATTCCTACTGACCCCAAACTTTTGAACGGTAGTGTATAATGCTACAGAAGCTTTGTATTTCAGATAAATGCTGTTCTTTTGAACTTTCTATTCATCAAGGAATCCTGAAAAAAAAAAAGTACACAACTGTTTTCAACATTGAAAATAATCATAAATGTTTATTGAGCAGCAGATCAGCATATTAGAATGATTTCTGAAGGATCATGTGACACTGAAGACTGGAGTAACGATGCTGAAAATTCAGCTTTGCATCACAGGAATAAATTACTTTGTCAAATATATTTAAATAGTACACAGTTATTTTAAATTGTAATAATATTTCACAATATTACTGTTTTTTACTGTATTTTTAATTAAATAAATGTAGCCTTGGTGAGCAGACGAAACTTCTTTTAAAAACATTAAAAATCTTAGTGGTTCCAAACTTTTGGACTGTACTGTATATCTCGATTTTGTCCATCAGGAATTGATTGGATGGTTGTTTTTTGCTATTGCTGTGATCTCATGTAAGTGACAGGTTTTCTCACCCTAGCACCAATAAATTGTTCATAATAAATACTGCAATATTGCATTAAAAAAAAAAAGCCAGTTTTAATTTTCATGGTGACTTTACAGATGACACTAGCTATGTTTCCATCCACCTACTGTATTTTTATGTGCATTTTGGGATATAGCATAAAAAACCCCAGCAAGATTGAGAATGATACATTTTTTATCCGATAAGAAAACATGCATAAACTACAATGGAAACACATTTATCAAATAAATACCTCGATGCGCAACAAAAAACTCACATGATACATAACATGACAGCATTTATTGTGTTTCGTCTGCCACTCTGTGACACAAGTCATTTATGATGAAAGAAAAAAGAGCCACAGTTTCTTCCCTAATTGCAGCAACTTCCAATTTCATTACAGATATTTTGCGCCAATTTCCCAGCAAGTAATGTGATCACTTTGGATGACTTTAGCAAAGTGATTTCAGTAAAGTGATTTTGTTCTCGTGAACACATGGGATAAAAATGGTGCTTTATTCACAGACGATAAATTAGCAATTCTGAATGGAAACATAGCTACTGTATAAACTAGGCATGTGATGGTATCAAATTTTCATGTTGCGATTAATTGATGAAGCTTTTATCACGGTGTACAGTATTATCACAATATTAAAATAAGTTGCAAAACCATTTTTGTCATAGTTTAACAGGTTTAAGAACTCTTTTTGTAATAAAACAAAAACAACTCTGACTGAAATTTTCAAACAGATTAAAATGCAAAAGAATTAGGCTAAAAAGAAGAACAACAGATAAACACTTTACTCTATTTAATGCATTAACTAAGATTGAGCAATAGCTACATTTGTTACAGAAAGTGTTATTTTTTGTTAATGTTAGTTTAGAAACACAACTGATCATTGTTAGTTTTATCTCAGGTCCATTAAATAAGTTATTTTGATTTTAGTAATGTTATTAAATAGTAACTAAGAAATTAACATTAATTAATAATAATTAATACTTTGTAAATATTTTTATTGTCAGTTTAGTGATAATGAATTAACATGTTAACTAATGAAGCTGTATGTTTTCAAAGTTTTATTGAACAATAACAAATAATCAGAACATTTCTAATCATTAGGGCATGTTGTAGTCCAGATTAAAATATAAAAATGTTTAGGTTTGAAAATAAATATCCTTTTAAGTCTTTTTTAAGTATTCAGTATTTGGTGCTGTGATGAACAACACTGAGATTACAAAAAATGAATGGCTGTTTGAAGCATTTTAAAAACTTCACTAGCGCAGTTACTTTGTTTGCACGGTTTCCGTGGTAACCGCTGCACGCTGCTGTTCCATCAGCGCCCTCTGCTGTCAGAGAGTGAACGCGCACTTTCATTCAGCGCGTCTCCTTCACTCGTTCCGCCATGTGCTTCTCATGCATGTTGGGATTGTTTACATCTGAGCGTGTGTCCTTTTGACGCAGAATACAGCGGTGTTGTGCATTTTATACGATTGATGGGTAAAGTATTCTTAATTGCCTTATAAAAAATTAATAATTGGTAATAAATTATTATTTACGGTATTCTGAAGCGCCGACGATTACAATATCGTGCATATTCATTATCGCGATTTATCGCATTACCGAAAATCGGCACAAGTCTAGTATAAACCCAAGGATTGTGTTTTGCGTATTGTTCTTCTGTGGTGTCTCACCTTGGTCTTGTAACTCTTGTCACAGAAGCTGCAGTGGTACGGCCTCTCGTCCGAATGAGCTCTCATGTGTTCCCGCACATGTCCGATGGCTTTAAACTGTTTGCCGCACTCTCCGCATTTGTACCGCCGCTCGCTGATGTGCGTCTCCATGTGTTTCTTCAGCACGTAGCCTGTCAGGAACTCCTTCTGACATGTTAAGCACTTAAATGGCTTATAACCTGAGAAAGGAAAAAAAAAAATACACATTTGAAAAAAGTTCTCATAATTAGGTCCAACTTTATATTAAGTGTCTTTAACTGCTAAGTACTATAACATTTAGATTAATCATTTGATACAATACACATTATTGTGCAGATACATGTATTTACATTATATGTATTTATATACACCTGCTGGTAATTACAGAAGTAATTAATTTCTGTAATTATATTTATAAATATAGCTGCGAGCAGCAATTATTGGGATTCAAGCACTTTAAGGCCTTTAAGCATATGCGTAAATAGGTATTATGTTTTATTTAGCAAGCCTGTAACCACTTAGATCATAGATGTAAAAGGCCATTTACAGCCAATACAGGCAAATTACCATAGGAAATTTATGGTTTATAAAGCTTTTAAACAGTTATCAAGGTAGAGCCAAAAACCTAGGACTAGTTCACCAAAGTTGGTTTTTGAAATAATCTCCAATATTTAACGAACGATTTGGTGAACAGCAATGGTCCTATAGGCAAAGTTGCTCAGAATGAGGAGTTCTACCACGTGGTACAAATGTCGTGGTCTTGTGCGAAAAATTGAGTGATACACAATCCTTTACGCACGTGAAAAACGCGAAGGCTCCCTCAGTGGCCGTGAGTCAAACAGGCCCAGTGACTTTCGTTCCTATCGGCCTCCGTTAACCTTGTCTGATAGGTGCTCAAACTTCAGTGGGCGATGGCACACACGTTTTATGAGATTTTGTGTCAATGTCCTCATAGACAGTCATGGCAACTCAGACGAAGACACTACATGCCAGTCTTCAAGTCGTTCGGACTAACGGTCAAGTAGTTATAGCCATTTTAATGTTTTTTTTTTTTTTTTTTTGCTGTTATAGAGCCACCATGTGGCCAGTCGCCACGTTCTTTTTCACGCGACCACAGAATGAGCTCTTACAAAGGTGTGCTGAGTTTGGCGAAAATATCTCACTACATTCAAGTGTTCTAGTCATTTTAGTAAAAGTGGCTCCACCCAATTCAATGTTTTGGCGGCCCTTAGGGACCGTGAATCGGAATTTCAACTTTTTTGATAATTATTGACAGTCAAACCTAGGACTATATCGCAAAAAAAGCCGAAATACCCAAACATTTTGGCAGAACGATTCCAATTATATATTATAAGACACTTGAGCCTAACGGTTTAGGAGTAATGAGTCTTTCCTCACTTTTGACCTACGACTAACAGTTTGGTCTGCCCGATCACTTTTAGGGGGGAATGCTGATCCTTGGAAAACGTAATAATTACAATAGTGTTTCAGCGCTACATGCTTGAACCCCTAATTTCAATGTTGATCCTTCCCTTACTGCTTAGTCCACCCAACCAGGCCACCAAACTTGTCCCTAACCTTACCCGTATCCCACCTCAATAGCAGCAAAAGTGATTTGCAAAACAACATGAACAAAATAAATTCATTGTACCTAATTGTACCTTTTTGATGCAAGTACATCGTAGTTAAAGACACCTAATATAAAGTGTGACTCAAAATTACATAAGAGAATCAGCTATTATACAACATTTAATAAGAAGGCCTCTGTGGGAAATAATATAGATTATAAATGAATAAATAGCTTTAAATGGGGCCTACCAACATGCCCTTTGACATGGACCCTCAGGTAGGCCAATGTCTTGAACATGCGCTCACAGTGCGGACATTTGTATAATTTTGACTCAACAGGTTCTTCTTCCTTCACAGATGAATCCTACCATGGATAAAAACAGTTTGAAGTCTCATTTGTGTTGTTCTGCAATTTTATTGTAATAAAACATGTTACAGCGTCCTTAGAAACTCACCTGCGTCTCTTCGGACATGGTCTCCACACACTCTTCTGTCACCTGGATGTCAGTGAGTCTGGCCTCGGCCTCGGGAGCCTGCAGGATCGCTTTAGGTGATCGAGCCTCTGCCTGCTCAGCTGCCTCTGTGGCTTCGGTCTCCAGCGCGATGCCAGAGTTGATGATGGCCTGACAGATTAGATTGTCGGCTTCAACCACAGTCGCAGTTTGAGGCTGAGACACCACCTGTTACGGACATAGGAAATACATAATTCTAGAGCAGAAAACAGCCTTAAAAAAAGCAACAACTTCTCAATATATGCTATCAATCAAAAGGTTGTGTATTGTCAGTAAGATTTATTTAATGCTTACCAAGGCTGCATATATTTGATAAAAAATACAGTAAAAAAAGTCATATTGTGAAATAGTATTACCATTTAAAATAACTATTTTCTTTGTGACTACACTGTGAAATGTTATTTAATCCAGTGATCAAAGCTGTATTTTCAGCACCATTACTCCAGTCTTCAGTGTCGCATGATCCTTCAGAAATCATTCTAATATGATGATTTGATGCTCAAGAAACATTTATTATTATTATCAGTGTTAAAACCTGCTACTGTGCTAAAAAGCTGTTAAAAGCTGTGATACATTTTGAATGATTCTTTGATGAATAGAAAGTTCAGAACAGCATTTATAAGAAATAACTTTTTTTTTTTGTTGGTAAAATTAAAAGTGTCTTTACGGTCACTTTTGAGCAATTTAATGTGTCCTTGCTGAATATAAGAATTAATTTCTTACAAACACGTGCATCTCATTTTTTGCAAAAAAAAAAAAAGCATTAAATGCAAATATCTGAATTCTTTTATCAACTTCCTTCTTTGAAAAATTATAATTTTCTTTGATAAACCTATAAAGTAGGGCTGGGTAAAAAATATTGATTTCTTGATTTCAATCGATTCTCATTTTCACGAACCGATATCGATTCTTAAATCCCAAGAATCGATTAGTCTAGTCTGTTTTCAGTTGATGAATGAGCAGAATATGCAGCGCCTCCCATCCAATAAACCACAATAATCTTTGTGCTTTGTTACTTTTGATATGAAGCAAAGTCTCAGATTTCAAATGACGTCCATCTTATTATGAGATTCAAAAAATAAGTACCGTTTTGGCTCTGTAAAATGTGAGGTGACAGATTGCTGTAGCGCCTCAGTTAAAGAGAAGCGGCAGGACGAGCGCATGTGAGCATCCTCTCCTCCGCTTTAATACCAGTTACAGCGTGAAATAAACAGGACTAAAGGGTATGTTAAAAGATACAGTTCAACTTACCAAAATCCGTATCATGTCTTGTGTATTAGCACAAACAGTGTTTCAACCTCGGAAAGACGTCAATAAAACAGCTTGTAAACAATGTCACGTAACGTCACATTTACCTCATAAACATATTCAGTGACCATAAACTCATTAGTCAGCTAGAAAATGAACTCTAGAGAGCACCATTCTGCACCGTTACATATTCATTATAATGTTATTCAATATTTAATGCATGTTTGAATAAATCAGTTATGACGGCCACGATTTAAATGTTTATATTTAAAAAAAAACAAAAAAACAATTGGAGTAGAAATATTATTATGAAATTCTAAACTTTATTTATAATTAAAAAACACATAAGTGTGATTTAAGTGTTTGCATATAAATAAGTTAACTTTAACCTTCAATATTATAGTACCAACTGACTTTTTTTCCTCTAGAAAATTTGTCATGTACTGTAACTGAAATACTACATCCAAAATAATCGATAGCGAATTGAATCAAAATCATAATCGAAAGCATGTGAATAGAAATCGAATTGAATCTTGAAAACTGTGTCAATACCCAGCCCTACTATAAAGTAAATCATTGCAATAACGGCCATTTTAATATTGATGAAGTAATACTTTACAATAAGGCTCACTTTGTTAATATGCATTAAATATTGTTAACATTAGTTAATGACTGAGGCATCATTAACTAACAATAAAACAAAATTCTCTCAAGATAAATGCTCATTTATAAATATACTATTTTTCTTGTTGATTTATATTTGCTCATAATACATTAACTTGAAATGCTAAAAATGTTTATGTAGAAATTAACACTAACCTAGATTAAAAAGGCTGTAAATGCATTTCTTATTGTTAGTTTGTGAAATCTAATGCATTAAGTAATGTTGTCAAATTGTTTGAATGTCCAGCTATTATTATAGATTTTCCATGTAAAGAAAACGTAATTGTTGAAACAATGTATAATGAAATGTAAAAATATTATAGTTATAATATTACATACATATTTAATAATCAATTAAAAAATTATACATTTGAAATATTTAAATTTAAAAATATATGTATATTTTATTACATAAATATAAATTATATTTTTTGTGTAAAAATGGCAAGAAATCAAACCAATCTTTAACGCTGACCCTTGTCATATGCTTAAATATAAAAACATAAACTTGCAGACCCCAAGTATGCAATAACCATTAATGCAAAATGTGTGGGTTTTTTTTTTT
This sequence comes from Megalobrama amblycephala, assembly GCF_018812025.1. NCBI lineage: Eukaryota > Metazoa > Chordata > Actinopteri > Cypriniformes > Xenocyprididae > Megalobrama > Megalobrama amblycephala. The sequence goes on along the minus strand of NC_063044.1, from coordinate 15,428,170 downwards.
TTAGTGCAATTCAACATGCTTTTTTTTTCTCTCCATAAAATACTTAATGGTTCTCTAAGCGATCCTGGGCGGAGTAACTTCCTGTTGACGTTCAAAGTGTTGAAAACAAAACCCTCCCTCCTCCTCCTCCTCCCCCTCCCCTCCGTGCTTCCTGAAACAGTCATGAACGCGCATTTAAAATCATTCTTGTCGGTTATTGTCTGGAGCGTGGTTATTATGTTTAGTGGTCCAGGCTGCACCATGTAGTTTTTATTGCCGTTTTCGGAGCTTGTGGCGACTACAGAGACCGCGTTTTTTTACAGTGCGTTCAGGGGACAGGCAGCTAGCGGATAGTGAGGAGATGTTTGCTGTATGTGACAAAAAATGTTTTGGCCTAAAAATGCATGACATCACTTAGAGCACCTTTAAAATACTAAAATACTATGTTCGTTAGTATCAGACCTGTTGCACTTGTCCTACCACCTCGATCTGGATGATCTCCTGGCCAGCTTCCACAACTCTCACAACAGGAATTTGCTCCTTCTCAGGTTCAGGAGGTGACGGCTGAACTTCTAGAACGACACCCAACAGCGACAGAGTCGGAAAACCTCACTTTTACAACATTTTTACATTAAAAACAAAACACCACTGTGACACGAACAAATCAGCTACAAATGTTGGCCAACAACATGCACACAAGAGTTAAGTTTGTACTACTAATATCTTCAAACGACACTTTGAAAAGGTTACGGAAAAGATAATTATGAAAGCGATGTGAATTACCTTTCTGAACTCCATCTTTGCTGACAAGTATCTCTTTACACTGACTGTAGCGAATCTTCTCAGTGCAAGGTGTGAGAGACTTGAGATGTCTGGTTAGAGCTCCGGACTCTCTGAACGCAAGTCCACACTGATTGCAGCGGTACGGGCGCTCATCTGCCGAAAAACATTACATCATGATTTGATTCCTCAAAAGACAACCTTGAAAACTTAGAGGACCTATTATGCTTTTTTACATTTTCAATTCTCTTTAGTGTGTAATGTTGCTGTTTGAGCATGAAAAAGTTCTGCAAAGTTTCAAAGCACAAAGGTCACTCCAAAGGCAGTTATTCTCTATATCAGTGCACACTGTTTCTGAACTCTCTGAAACGCCTCCATTCTATTCTTGTGTTTTCTTTCATCACTATATCCCTCATTTAAATAATTCTCTCCCAAGGCATAAGCAAGAAAAGCAGGCAGGGCCTGGCTGAGTTGCATTGGTAGTTTGTTGAATCGGTAGGGGCCGTGACATTTCCCAAAAACGCTCGAAGCACTTGACCAATGACAACACACTGATCCAGCCAACCAATCAGAGCACACTATGCTTTTCAGAAGGAGGGGCTTCATAGAGACAGGAACTAAACAGAGAGTTACTGACAGACTGGGAGGAGAGGTACATCAATGTCAAATATGTACAAATATTTGAACATTCAAGCATGAAAAACTATTCTAGTAGACCCCCCAAGACTTTGAAAAAGGGCAAAATATGTCCTCTTTAAACAGATGCTATATACTTTCACTTCCTAGTATAGTCCAATATAAATACATCCACCTCGCATAGCTTAGATTTACCTGTGTGTCGACGCTTGTGTCGGATCAACGAACCCTTGGTCCTAAACGCAGTCTCACATATTTCACACTTGAAGTCCTTCTGATCGGTGTGCGTGAACATGTGGGTTCTCAGAATATTTGTCTAAGGGACATAGAAATGGATCAATTTTAATACTGATGTGAGTTTTGCTTGCATATTCACAAATATGACACAGTATTTACTAAAAGATGTACCGTTTTAAACGTCTTATCACAAATGTCACAGATGTATCGTCCCTCTGTGTTTAACTTCCAAACCACTTTTGCAGGACTGGGACTGTCATCCTCGCTTGCAGAGCGGCTTCTCTTTTTGCCTCCAGCTGTCGCCCTTTTATCTGTCTTGTCTAAAAGAACAAAGCAACTTCATTTAGTACCCAAACAAAGACAGAGGCATAGGTAAATTACATTAAATTTAGCCCCAAATGATCCCACTGTATCCATACTGTATAAAACTATGGAGAGCAGATGTCTTGTTTGGCTTTGGACGGCCCTGTATTTAAGACAAAGTTGGGACGTCATGAAAAGATCCTGTCCCATTGAAATTGGGCATCTGGCCCCCCCAGATATTTTAATGACTTTAATAACAAAAAGTGGAGTACCTGCACTGGACGTTCCTGCTTCATCAGATGAACAATCATTTTCATTTATTTTCACCTCAATGGAATCACCTTCATTATGGACAACATTTGTCTAAGGGAAGAGACAGACAGATGAGCACTGATATATCCTCAAGGTACATTTCTTACAGATTTTCAAGTCTTGGATTACTGTTTTTGAAAGTTTTTATTAAGTTTTTGAAAAAAGTCTCTTCTGTTCACCAAGGCTGCATTTATTTGACCAAAAATACAGTAAAAACAGTAATATTGTAAAATATATCCATTTTAATATATTTTAAAATGTAATTTACGGCAAAGCTGAATTTTCAGCATCATTACTCCAGTCTTCAGTGTCACATGATCCTTCAGAAATCATTCTAATATGATGATTTGATGCTCAAACATTTATTATCATCAATATTGAAAACATTTGTGCTGCTTTAAGCACTCCTATTATGCTATTTTAGGTTCCTAATTTTGTTTTGCAGGTCTCCTACAATCGGTTTACATGCATCTAAGGTCAAAAAACACTTTAATTTTCTCAATATATATTGCAGCATCACTTCTTTTCTTACAGTGTCTGAAATGGCTCGATTAAGGATTTGGTCTCTCTAAACCCTCGTTTCCGAGAGCCAGCTCTGCTCTGTTTTGTCAGATGACCCAGTCTGTTGTGATTGATCTACCGCTTACAGTGAAACGAAACGCTCATTACCATATCTGAATTTCAGCTCTGTATCTTCCTCAGAGCATGATACACAGTGATACGAACAGTATCGATTGCATCCGTTTTCCCATATCAATTCCAGCGTGAGTCCTCATCCTTTGGAAGTGCATGTAGAGTAAATTCACAGTGCTAAAAACAGCGTCTCTTCGACATGTCGACAACACAATCCACACTCTTTCGTTTGAGGGCGGGCATGCAAATTTGTTATATTATTACGTAGGTATGTAACGGGAAGTTAGACTGCAATTGCTGACGACTCATTTCAGCAAATCCAGCAGAATCGATTCTTTCGTTTAGGAGACAATAACGTTATTTGTCATGCACTTTGGTCTTTGTAGTACATTTTTTAAGGATCCTTCGAAGAATAGAAAGTTCAAAAGAACAGCATTTGTTTGAAATAGAACATTATTTGTAATATTATAAATGTATTTACTGTCACGTAGATCAAATGTGGCCATGCTGAATAAAAGTGTTAATTTATTTCAAAAAATAAAAACTAACTGACCCCAAACATTCAATGTGGATACAAACATTTCTTAGGTGAGATGTTTTTGAAGTTAAAGATAATAACATGTCTGACTGTGCAATCTTTGCATGCATGTACTGCACGTTGATGAAGAGAAGCCACAAAGCTTTAAATAATACTCATTTTGCTGGTTTATTTGGTTAAGGGATGCTAACAATAACACACAAACCTGATGGTCTTGCAGAGGACGCTTGCAGTTCCTGTTGAGTTTATGTTGGATGAAAGCATCCAGAGCGGAGAACTCCTCCAGACATCTCCCACATTTATGAATATCCTCATCTAAGAGGGAACACAAACATACTGACCAGCTTCAACCTGACAGATCATGCATATTGTAAAATTATCTGTGCAAAGTGAAACAAAGAATAAAAAATAAAACATTCACTGATCTAAAATAATCACATTTTCACGCAGCTGTGGCATCATTTTTGCTTCTAATAAAGTTTTTATAGGCTAAACAAATATGAGATATACATTTAATAATAAATAATAAAATATTAATTGTGCATTTATGACACATAAAATGCTAACAAGAAAGACAAAACGATTTTAATCCATGAATATAATTATCACAGCATGCTATTAAACAAAATGTATAATTTAAGGTGAAACTGACTTTGACTTTTCTAGAAATGGCCATTGTGTTTTAATAGAGTTGAGTATATAAGATATATATAGAGTATATAAAAACTAACATGATCCAAAAGTGTCTATAAACGAATAAACACTTAAATTCTGCTGCCGTGCAGATTTAATATCAAACAGTCTTTACTGGTGCAGCAAGAACATGGATGAGCTGCTGTTTGATCTTCTTCACCCAATTCAGTCGATGCTAAGCAGCATTAGCAGCCTAAACATGCTGCTCAAAAATAACATTGCTGCTAATGGAGACTCTGCTAGCGTGACTGAACGACCCAAAGTCAGGCCCAAACATTTAATCGCGTTTTGACTATGCGGTTGTGTCCCATTACACTGGTTCTACCTTCGTCTCCAAGAGTGGTTTGGATGGTGATGATGTTGCTATGCTCCGTTTGGTCGGTAACTGTTGCTGCCGTATTATTATTTTCTTCAGTCATGTCGTTCCAGACCTCCGTCTCTGTCGCAACGCTTCAGCAAGGAAAACATGGCGGATTTACGACCTCGTAGTCATAACAACAAAAGGGCGAGAACGAGCACATCACAGCAGATTCAAAATAAAGGCGCGCTCGCGTTCTCCAGTTCATTTCGTTTCAAAGAACCGGTTCAGCGATAGAAAACGTTCCCGTAAATAAACATTTAGGCACACATTGCTAATTAATTGCTATATGTTTATTGTAATTTCATGTGTTCCCACCAAGGATAGTACATTTATTTTTTACTTTTTCTGCCTTAATGTCCTAACTATGACTCGCCCACATGAAAAATATAGTAAATACTATAGTGTTTTTGAACCATACTATAGTAAAGTACTTGAATTAATTTGTTGTTATAATTCTATTGTTGTGGTAATATAACAACTACAGTAATATAATTACTTTACCCAATACTGTACTAAGTTTTCTACAATTGTCTATAGGGTATTATACTACAATACACTACAGTTTTCTGTAGTAAAACTATACTACAGTATTTATTACAGTTTATCAGTCCACTATTGCATAGTCCCTTTAAAGGAACACTCCACTTTTTGTGAAAATAGGCTCATTTTCCAACTCTCCTAGAGTTAAACAGTTGAGTTTTACCGTTTTCAAATCCATTCAGCCAATCTCTGGGTCTGGCAGTACCACTTTTAGCATAGCTTAGCATAGTTCATTGAATCTGATTAGACCGTTAGCATCTCGCTCAAAAATGACCAAAGAGTTTTGATATTTTTCCTATTTAAAACTTGACACTTCTGTAGTTACATTGTGTACTAAGACTGACGGAAAATGAAAAGTTGCGATTTTCTAGACCGATATAATATCATTGCGCCTGCTGCACACATGGCAAAGTTCCTTGTTTATTACGCCGGAATGAGAGTATAGTTCCTAGCCATATCTTTGGTCATTTTTGAGCGAGATGCTAACGGTCTAATCAATTAGGGTTATAAGCTCTTTGGTGCAAGTGAGTGCCTTTTTTTACATTTAAAGGTGCTCTAAGTGATCCTGGGTGGAGTAACTTCCTGTTGACGTTCAAAGTGTTGTCAAACAAAACAGAGGCTAGCTAGACCCTCCCTCCTCCTCCTCCTCCTCCTCCTCCTCCCCCTCCCCTCCGTGCTTCCTGAAACGGTGTTATGAAATTGTCGGTGTCTGAGGCTGCATCCGAAAACCTAGGTAGCTGTCTTGCTGCCTCGCTGTCTTATAAGAGAATGACTTGTACGGCAGCGTTTGTGCATGAAGGTACCTCATGAAACTGATTTCGGACAGACTTCTGAGGCAGCGTAACAGTTTAATGATCTACAGCAATATAGCGCGAGCTTTGGTGAGAACTAAACAAATATTTAATTATTACAGTAGTAATTTCTCGATAGAAGTGATATCAAAATTGAAATATGTTGGTCAAAATCGTACATTTATACACAAACTGAGCAGCAAATGCAACTTTCGGATGCCATCTTTATTTTTCTAGCTCAACTGTCACAGAATGGAAAGCACAGGATTGTGGGATATCAAAGGCAGCTAAGGATACATCCATGCTTCCTTCAAAAATGGATCAGATAAAGGTATCTCAGGAAACAGGAAGTGAAGCTAACATTGGATTCGGACGTGCCTTGATGCCTTCCTACCTTGAAATGTGTCCTCAGAAGGCAGCATTTTACAGTTTTCGGACGCAGCCTGAGATTTTCGGTGAGACTGGGCGGAGCTTACATGAATATTTACGAAATTCCTGTTTTGTGTTAAAGCGCCACTGAAAATTTTAGTGGATTGTCCTTCCTTGGATCACAGAACTGTTTTCGGTAACATGATTGTGTTTCCGCGTCGAATGAAGTTAAGATTATTTTTTATTAATAACTGTTTATGTATGCTCAATAGTTTGTAGGTTACATTGTGTCGTGAAGTGAGATATAATTTAGTAGTGATTACAGCCACTGGTCTATCGTTAGGAAATGAGCCAACAGCCATCGACTTTGTTTGTAACAGTTTTGATTTTATTTTAGTTCGTTAGATAAAACAACTTGTATAAATGTATCTGTGGTTGCATAATAAAAGTTTCAGTTGTGATTATTTTGTCATTCCCTATTGCTTTCTCACTTGATAGGCTGCATAACTTTAACCAAAGACTATAGAATAACACAAGACGTGTCACAAGTATTGTTTTGAATGGGAGAAAGTGTAACGCGCAATAGAGTGCCCCAGGGATGACGCGTTTTTGTAGGCCAACCCGGAAGTTAGCGGCGCACGGGTTCCCTCGGTTGAAAGCCTATGCATTTTTCCCATTGACTTTTGGAAAATCGCAGAAAACAAGCTCCGTGTTTAACAAAGGGTTATGACACTTACACGTTTTGTCTATCAAGATAATCTTTACGAGTGAACACAACATTTATACATTTTGAAGCCTAAATAAAGTCGTCAGATATAAAAGGCTAACAGTAGGCTATAAACGGACTACAGCACACCATGGTCGCGTATCAACGTCGTCACCACCAAGCTTCCTCAAACTTTATTTAAAAACAACTTTATTTATAAACATGCTCGCTGATTATGATCTGCGCTGTTATTAATACTTATCCACTTTTTCATGAGAAATGCTGTCCAAATGTCCCTTTTTTAATGATGACGTCTAAAGTCCCCGCCAAAGGAAGTAGTCCATTTTAGCAATTTGTTAGCAACCGCCGATTTTAAGTCACAAGTGGGTTATAACTGGTGTGTTTTATGTCATAGATCAAAACGTGAAAGTATTTAGAGGCTTTGTTAACCACAGACCTTATTTCAGGCGATTTAGCAAAAACCCATTCAAAAAACCCATAGACTTCACGGCGTTGGAACCGGAAGTCCTAAAATGCTAACTCGCTTCCGGGTTTTGCCTACAAAAATGCGTCATCCCTGAGGCACTCATAAGAGCCAATCGCCGACTGGTAAAGTCATCGCGTCACTTCAGCGGCCGTTAGAATCACCGGTTTCTATAGACCTTATGTAGCCCCGCCCCTTTTCAGCGTTGCGCTCGTTGTCGTTTGACTTCCGGTTTGTATTTCCACAGCGATATTACATTTATGAATGAACTGCTCGTTTAAAAATCTTCCCGACATACTGACATTTGTTAAGACATCTGCTTTAAACATAACAATGCTCATGATAACTTTCATTAACTCTACAACAAGTAAATCCACTTCACCAACTAATTATTCTTTGACAGCGATGCCATAGAAATGTACAGAGCTACCGCAAAACGGAAGTTCAAAGACAATTTTATAAAGATGGCGGCGCGCTTGTTTCTCTGGTAAATCTATAGAAACAGTCAGACGCGCATTAAGTCTGCGCATGCGCATTAGCTTGATCCAGCCTGAAAAATACAGTTTTTTTTCAAAGAGATTGCATGATGCCCAGGATGCCCGAGAGGCGTTTCAAAGATGGCCGCCGAGTGAAATGACTTGTCTTAAAGGGACTTTGCTTTAACCAGACATTATTTTTAAACACAGTGAGGGTTAGGTTTGTTTTGTTTATGTTTTTGACATGTATGAATTAATGCATGTAAACCTTCTTTATCTTTTTCTGCAAAACACACAATGCTCTATATGAATAGAAACATGATGAAACAGTGATATTAGCTTCCCTGCAGCACTTTCATAAGGTTTTAGTTTAATTCTGCAAGCTTTCCACAACAATTAAAATGTTAAAATTGAATTACAAGTGGTTAAATTGATCAGCTACAAAACAAAAAGTTACTAATGTGGGTTTTATTTACAAATATTTATATGGCGAAGACAATTGGCAAAAGTATGAGGAATATGTGGATAATCAGACATATACTCACTGCTTTGATTGTTCTGTCATTTCTTAATTGCTTGCTCAGTTGGTAAATAATTTTAAAGAGACTATTAAATTCTAAAGTGAAGTGTTTTTTTTTTTTTCATATTATTAGGAAATATTCTGAATCTTTTTTTCCCACAAAATGATGCATTTCATTGACAAAACATTTTAATGTGGAAAAAACATGAAGCACTGTGAATCAGGATTCAGTTTAACACAGTGTTGATGTGAAACTATATATGGAAATGGAACTAAATGAGCAAACCTGCAGTATATTCACAACGAAATGTATTAGTTATATTCTACAAGCTTTCCATAACAATTAAAATGTTTAAATTTTAATTATGTTTATTTAGCGGCTAAAATAATAGACCATGTGGTAATTTGCATATCTGTAATATCAAAGATGAAATAAGGAGAGTAGAGCAAATGATTCTGTGTTGAAATTTTATTCACAAATGAGAAGAAGTCACGACATATAATATGACATATTTAATTAGCAAAAACACTTGTATTTATACACACATTTACACAGGGTCTTGTGATCTTAGACAAATGAAAGTTTGGTCTGCTCATGCAATCTCAGTGATACCAGCCTTTGCTACTGACACATTCAATCTGAAATATATAATAAAATGACATTACTACAAACCTGTATTATTAACATTTTTAATACACTGTCATGTTCAAAACAAAGTGAAAAATAAAAGTGTCTGCTTTGTGTGGTGTACAAGGATATTTATTGGCAAAAGTCATATTTGGGAATGAATCAAAGATATTAGCTATAGATATTATATTATTTAATCACATGCATAATTCATCATGGCCTATTTGGGTAATCATTAAACTATACTTAAAGTACATTAACATGTTTTCATGCATGTGTGCAATTTTTGAAACATATTACATACATATTCAAGTCTACCCAGATTAGTGCTTCTGCAAACTAGGAAAGTTTACTGCTGCCTTCACCACAGGAGTTCACAGTTATTATTATTCAACCATACATTTCGGCAAACGTTTAAAACCATATGCTTTAAAGACTCAAGGTAATACAGAAACAACAAAAATAGGCTACTTAAAACGCTAGCTGTCGTTAGCGAATCCTAACGACACCTCTGGCGAATCATTGGCTGTGTTCATATCAAACATAGCTAACACATGACACGACATTTGTAGCTTATATATGTGAAAGATTGTGCATCAGTAACAGTTAGAATATAAGGTTGACTTCGTTTAACGCTGAAACATATGCTAATTACCTTTAATGTAAGCCGAAGAGCGTGCACTAACATTTTCAGAGTCGCTTTAACACAAAACAGGAAACTCGTGAATATTCATGTATGCGCCTCCGCCCAATGTCACCGAAAATCTCAGACACCGAATATTTCATAACACCAGTCATGAACGCGCATTTAAAATCATTCTTGTTGGTTATTGGCTGGAGCATGTTTATTATGATTAGCGGTCCAGGCTGAAACTTGTAAAACAATTACGCCACTAGATAGCGATAAACGAGTGTCTTTTGAGTGTTATTTACAGTTTTATTTTTTAAATCGCTTACCATTTCTGAAACTATGGCTCCTTTTCTATAAACTCTACACTCAAAGACACAAAATACACACACATGTCACACATAATAATAATAATAATAATAATAAATTATTGAAACATTGTTGCAATTTAAAACAACCTTTTCATATTATAAAATAAAACTTAATTTATACCTGTGATGCCAAAACTTGTAAAACAAGTACGCCACTAGATGGCGATAAACGAGTGTCTTTTGAGTGTTATTTACAGTTTTATTTTTTAAATTGCTTACCATTTCTGAAACTATGGCTCCTTTTCTATAAACTAGCCACAAAATACACACACAACATGTCACACATAATAATAATAAAATAGTGAAATATTATTACAATTTAAAATAGCTGTTTTTTTTTATGTGAATATTTTAAAATGTCATTTATTCCTGATCAAATCTGAAATTTCAGCATCATTACTCCAGTCTGCAGTGTCACATGATCCTTCAGAAATCATTATATGATGATTTTCTGCTCAAGAAACATTTTTTATTATTATCAATGTTGAAAACAGCTTCAGATTTTTGTGGAAACCTTGATACATTTTATTTTTCAGGATTCTTAGATTAGTAGAAATGTCAATTATTTATTTTACATGCTTCAATAGATGTTTTTTCTTCAGGGCCTGAAATACAATTCTGACACTGGGAAAGAACAACTCTCTTAAATGCTTCATATTGAGGGGAATTATTCACTCTCTCTGACTACATATCGCTCCGGGCCCCTTACCTTTCCAAATAAGTTCAGACAGGGATTGGTGGGCCCTGCTGCTCATTGTTATTGGTCATATTCAACATAACTTGTACTTTCTCCCCTTTGATTTAGCGATCATTGGCATTATGCTGATTGCTTTATTTACAGAATCTTCCGTTCTGAGTGTTGTGAGAGTCTCAGTCAAGCATTTCGCAGTGATTTCACTGCCTCGGTTGTTCTGAAAGGAGAGTTTCCTGGTGTCTGAGCCTTTTGCAAGAGGAAGGTGGATATCATATGTGACTGTAAATCATGGTGATGTAAACCTAGCTTTGTCAGGACACCTCAGTGTGACGCAGAGGAGCTCTTTGTCACGTGTCACGCACCCTCCCCCGCAGACAGGCTTTTGTGCTCTTCCGGGAGGAAAGCGGCCCTGCTCTTTGGCCCCTGGGAGTTTCGGCTCTGTCTGCGGGGGAAGGGTGCGTGCCACGTGACAAAGAGCGCTTCTGTGTCACACGGAGACGTCCAATCACAGCTAGTAGACACTGGCTTTCTTTTGCATATGGTCTACAGCTCAGAAAATACTACGGTAAACCCACACAAAACTTCTGACTTGAAAATATCCTGGTTTTTAAAGGTTTACAGGTTTTTATCACCATGATTTGCAGTCACATTTGATACAAGTGAGTAGAATAAGTGGTTTATATACTTACCACCACTGAAACACATACCTGGGGGTCCTGGGTATAAATAGCACTGCTCCAATCTCTCAGTTCGTGCTCGCTTCGGCAGCACATATACTAAAATTGGAACGATACAGAGAAGATTAGCATGGCCCCTGCGCAAGGATGACACGCAAATTCGTGAAGCGTTCCTTATAGATTTTTTGTGTTATTATTTATGATTTTAATCATATTTGATGCAATTTTTCATATTTTATACTGTACAGAGTGAAAAAGCCCTGTTTTTGAGGGTGCAGTACGCAGCGCGCCCGCCAGAGTGCAGCATTGCACTGCAGCCTCGCGCTAGAGCGCGCGTCACTGGATCAAGTCACATCTTTAACTCGGGTTTAAACGAGTAACAGGGACAGTAACATTTTGTTTCCAAGCAAAAAATGTTGTAAGTATTCCCATTTGTTGCTTTTACCATCCTAATGTTTCCTCGGACGATTTAATCTGCCGTATTTTAATCTGACAGCTGTTAATGTGCCAGCAGCGTTAATGATAGCTCTGAATCTTAATTCCCTTCGACTCAAACCAGCAGATATCGACACGAATTTAATCAAATATGATTAACTAGAATACATATTAATGTATAAAATAACTGGAATTCACTTACCATCCATATAGTGAGAAAAAATTTGCGTCGTTTTCCTTGGCTTGTGTTTTTTCGGTTGTACCTGAAAACGCAGAGCGAAAACGACAGTTAGAAACACTTAATGTGTATTTTAATATCCACCCACTACAAACAAAACATAACAAACGGTGTTATTAAATAAATGTTATCGCATGATGATCTTGCTTCGTAATTGCTGGACAAACGCTCTTCGCTGCATTCAAGACTAAAACTTTTCTAATTTCGAGCATCATCTGACAAATCAGATTATAAACAACAAACATCTTGAAAGTCAAAGTTCAAAACAAAATTATGCTCGGTTGTCTAGCTTGTTTGTATTGCAAAACTAAACTGAAGTAGTTACAGTTACTGGATATCATATTTGTCATTCGTATTTATCTAAATGTATTTTCTGCTATTTTTAGAGAATATTGTGAGTGAAAAGAAAACAAAAGCACACACAGGTTAATATTTCTAAGACTTCACTATTTAAAAATTGTAATTGATTTGAAATTGCCAGTGTTTTCAGCTTCTTTTTTTTCTTCATTTGGATCAATTAAAATATATTTATGAACAAAGTGTGGTTTTGGATGATATCAGCATAAATTGTTGGTGCAAATACATTAAAGTAACTTGACATTATCATTGAAGACCAGCAATAATAATTTTCATTTTGATTACATAATAATGGCAATATATACATGTCAAAATCAGACATGCCCCTTTGCCAGCTGTGATGCCTAGTTACTGGTTTAAACTTGGCCCAGGTTTGTAAAAGATTTTTGGGGTCAGCACACCTTAATAGCTTCAACAATTGATTGCAAATTAAGTTTAGATACAATGAACCAATTAGAACCCAGTTTAGGTCAGATAGCTGCTAATGGTGCATATTTTGATGAATCGAAAATTTAAGTTTTTCTATTTAGAAACTGTTTATGTAATAAAATGTTTTCGTAGTTTGTGTTGTCCCTTATCAGTGCAAAATTATCACAAATTTAAAACGATTCATGCCAATATTGTCCAAAACCCCACTTTTCTAGGGCGTTTCCAAACTTTTGGAAGGCAGTGTACTTTTATTAAAAAGTAATCACCATCAATCTCATGTTTATATGTGGCAAATCGTTGCTGTGCAAAGGCAAATTACAAACCATGCTAAAAAGGTTAGTTTTAATAATTTTTTGTTAATTAAATTTTAAATATAGATATTTTTCTTACAAAAAAACCCTTTCAGAAAGCCTTTATTTACCCCCTGGATGCATTTTTTAGGCTTCAAAAAGAAAGAATGAGAAGACCTCCTGCCCGTTTTGCAGACTTTATGGTACAAGAACGTGCTCCTCCTCCTCCTTCCTCATCAACACTAGTTGTAAGTGATCCTCAACAGACAGATAATGGAAATTCATGTTCCTTGAGGCCTGCTCCTTGCTCATCTGTTGAATGTGATCAGACTCAGTCTGATTTAATTAATATGGATGTTAAACAAGAAATACTTGGACTTAAGGGTATGCTTGGTGAGATTATGTCTAGAATGTCACAGTTTGCAGTTTCTTCTAAACGTTCTGATTTATCTGAATCTTTTGATGATGTTTCTGATGATGATGAGAATGCCCTTGCTAATCCACCTATTGTTCAGGAATTGTGTGCATGTATTAAGAATGTTGAACAGAAATCTACACGTAAGCAAGGTAATTCATTAGATGTTCCTTCGCCACTTCCATTGAGTAGGCCTAGTTCTTTGCCACCTCCACCTTCCTCATTGTTACGTAGTCCACCTCAACATATGCCTACACATGATGTATCACATTTGCAATCAGGTACCATGATTCAGCCTTCTGTTCCATTAGTTCCTGATCCCTCTAATTCTCATTCCCCTCAAATGCAAACATCGCAGATGCTGGCGCAACCAGTTGGTTCACCACAGCCTGGCGCTTACTTACCAAGTAGCTCTTTCTCCCCATCTTTGGTTCATACACAGTTGTCTTCACAGATAACATCAGCACAATTACCTCCTCAGACTCAGCCAATTCCTCATGTATCTTCAGCTAATGTAGGTCATCATATTCAGGCTGTAGGTCATTCAGGGAATCTTGTTGTACAACAACCTGCTCCATTCATTCGACCAACTGTTCCCACTAGCCAGGCAACTACAATTCCATTTATTCATTCGTACCAGCATCCTCAGCCATACTATGCTTCATACCATGTCCCTCCTTATCCTACTTCTCGTGTTCAAGGACCTTCTTTTCCTTTTTTGGTGAATGATGATCCCCAAGAGTTTGCAATGTTGCAGTTAGGCTTTGACAAATTTGCTGTCACCTCATGAGACAAAACATTACAAATACCATATCTTGTTGGATCATTTGAAATTTCCTCCTGCTCGTGATCTAGCTTTAGCTTATGCCAATGATCCTAGACCGTGCAGTATGGCTCTCTTTGCATTACAACAGAAATATGGGCAACCCCATCAATTAGTTTTGAGAGAAATCAAAGCCATTCTAGCTCTTCCCAAGGTGAGACCAGGTGACAGCAGAGCATTTGGTAGCTTTGCACTGAAAGTTCGAGCTTTAGTTGGCATGCTCCAATCTTTGGGACAAGATCATGCCCAATCTGAACTAGCCTGTGCTTCTCATTTACAGCAACTACTTGGTAAACTGCCCACAGAAAATGTGACCAACTTTGCCTGCTATGTTCGTGCTGTCCTACATGGTCAAAGCTACAACCTGATTAACTTTTCTGGCTACAAGAAGAGGCTGAATGTCAAGCGATGGCTGATCAAGTTAGTGACTTCCCAAACCCACTCTTGAGTAAGCCTCAATCAAAGATCCACACTAACACTCGAACAGTTTTGTACGGCGCTATTGGCAATTCTGTTGTATCAAGATCCACGAATAAGCAACTTCAAATTGTAAGAGATGGAGAGCAGAGTTTCAAGTATTTGTGTGTATACTGTTCCAGTAGAGAGCATTTAATTGGTTTGTGTCCCTCTTTTAAAGCTCTAGAAGACGCCAAAAAGGGTGCATGGATTAGAGAGAACAAAAGATGTTGGAGGTGTGGGCTTAACCATCTGGCTGTTGACTGTAACTTGAAAAAACCCTGTCCACAGTGTAAAGGTCGACACCTTGGTATCCTGCATGGAGTTAACTGTCGTGACCAGGATAATGGTACATTCTATCTTGATCGACTTGGAGGTTCCGGCAAGGTGCTGCTAAAAGTTGTCGAGGTACTTCTTCATCATAAAGGTCGATCCCTGCAAACTTATGTTTGTTTGAGTCCGATTATCTTTTTGTATGGTTGTAGTGACTAAAGACCATTCCTGTTCATCCTATACATCTTGTTCATTCTATCCATCCTGATCATCCTATCCATCCTGTTAATCCTGTCCTATGAACATCTGTCATGTGAATTTGCTCCCTGTATCTTTGTGCCTTGGGTCAGCCAAAGAATTCAAGACTCAAGCATCCTGAATTAAATAAAGACTGTAAGGACTAGAACTTTTCCAGTGCTTTAATCAGACACACCAAGTCTCTACAATCCTGATGAACTTTGGATTTTAACATCTGATATCCAACAGCAACTGATAGAATGTGCTTCAAAGGCAGATAGTGGAGACAAGTGTAACGCGCGCATCGCGGCGCGGCGCAAGTGTGACCCTCCCTCTAAACAGTAAATAACGGAAATGAGCGGAAAAGGAATACACTGTTTCTAAATTTGGACCAGCGACCAGAAGATCAGACTCGCTCAAGAGACTCTGTTAGCAACAAGGGTAGAAAGAAATGATGACAACACTGGCCGCATCAAAAACAGGTAAGATGTATTAAAGGATATGTCAATAATGCAATAATAAAAGGAGAAAAAAATCAATAAATAATAATAATAATGTCAGAGATTCAATACATCATCAAAACCAATAAACAGACAAAAAAAAAAAAATGGATATAGTGACCAAAAAGGGGTAATGGAGGATGAAATAAATGAAAAGAGTAAAATAAGTAAATGTATTCTTCTTATAACCCTTATTTAAATTTTCTATTGTTCTATTTATTTTTCTATTTTATTAATTGTTTGTGTCTTTCTTTTTGACCTATTTAGATTCCTTTCTTTCTTTATTTATAAAGCACTTTCACACAACTACTAGTTGATCCAAAGTGCTGTACAATACGGGTAGAATAAAATGAATAAGAAACAACAAAACATTGAAACATCACATAACAATACAACATAATACGATTAAACATGGCTAGATAAAAGCTATTGACATAAAATGATTTTTAAGCCGGAATTTAAATACAGACAATTGTTCCATAGATTAGGACCAGCAACAGCGAAGGCTCGATCACCTCTGCAATGGAGCCTAGATCTAGGAACAGTGAGGAGACCAAGATTACTGGATCTTAGACGTATTTGGTTTATAAATGGAGATTGCCTCTGAGAGATAAGGTGGGGCTTGATTATGCAAGGATTTGTAAACAAATGTTAAAATTTTAAAACTAATTCTAAATTTTACTGGTAACCAATTTAGTGAAATAAGAATGGGTGAGATGTGGTCGAACCTTCGTCTGCCTGAAATCAATCTTGCAGCAGCATTTTGGACCATCTGTAAACGCACTATAGAAGACTGACTTATACCATAGTAAAGTGGGTTACAGTAATGTAGACGAGATAGAACAAACAAGTGAATAATCTGTTCAAACTGTTTAACAGAGAGTGCAGATTTGATTTTTGATAAACGCCGTAAGTGGAAGAAACATGATTTGACCACTGCACTAATTTGTTTCTCAAAATCCAGGTTGCAATCAAAAAGTACACCAAGATTTTTGGCACAAGGTGTAAAGTAGGAAGAGAGATGACCAAAGTGAGAGGCAAAGTCTTCATATGACTTGGAGCCAAACAGTATGATTTCAGTTTTGTTCTCATTTAACACTAAGAGATTCTGCTTCAACCATGTTTGTAATTCACTTATACAATTCAACAGAGGAGCTAAAACATCTTTACTTTTATGCTGCAAGGGAAAATACAGCTGAGTATTGTCTGCATAAAGGTGGAATGACACTCCATATTTCTCAAGGATACCACCCATTGGCAGCATGAAAATAGAAAATAAAATAGGAGCAAGAATACTGTAGGTTCAACCTAATAAAGTTAATAATATGAAAATATCGATATGAAACATAGATATATAGAATAATATAGAATATATATTTCACCTATTTATTCAATTTGTTTCTAATTGGCTTATTTAATATAGATAATAACCTTGAATTTGACTATGAATACAATTCTTCCAAATGACACTTTGAAATACCTTTTTCACTCTTGTTCTTCAGAAAAACAACAACAAAAATAAATTAAAAATAAAACCAAATAATTTAACAGAGGAATTTGAGAGCAGAAAACCAGGGGGGAAAAAAGAAAGAAAAGGAATTACAATAGATCAACCTTAATGTTCACAATAACAGTCCCAAAGTGGATTAGGGTTTCACCAAACTTTAGCTCAGTTCAGTGCTGCTTACACGAGATCCGTCTTCCGCAATTTAGTTCTGAGCAACACAGTTCAGTAAGAAAAAACGAAGGAAAAGCGTGTGCACGATCCTACCACTTTCTTGATTCACGTAGCTCGATCCTTATATGGGCATGGCTCGCCAGTTCCTGCTCGCAGGCTCTTTCTAATGCAATGCAGGGACAGTTCAAGTTCAAAGTCGTCTTCGACGATCGTCCGGTTCCAGAAAATATTCTGCACCCGACTCAAGAGATGATGGAAAATAGAAGATAGGGAAAAGGACAGAAATGGGAAAGAAAAAAGGAAAAAACCTTGCAAAAGACAAGGCCAAAAATACAATTAGACATTCCGTTCAAGATATACATCATTACAACAGTTAATCTGCGAATAAACAACATTTCAACATATTTAACTCCATGTTCATTTAACATTAACACATTGAAATTTGAATAAACATGCAAAGAGCATTTTTTCAAATAACGCGCTTAGGCCTCATCTGCCCGTATCGCATGTGCGTCACGACCAGCCATTTCTCATAGCTCGAATACACGACAAAAACCCATTAAAATAACACTTGTAAACTGCTTAAAGTAACTTTTAAATCTGAACATTAACGTAGTTATTTAACACATTCACTCAATATTCCTCTCGTTTTAACAGAGGATTGGCTTTTATACATCTTTTATATATTCTATTGCACATAATACAACCGCATTTGATGGTTAAACACCATTTACAGAACATTCATACAAAAACTACCTCTGTAATTGAGGATTTAATCACTTTACTCACCAAGAGAATTCAAATTTTCTAATTATGAAGTTTTCAGACAGACAAAACCTCTGGAAGTTTCTCTCTCATCTATAACAGTTTGCGCTGGCAACAACTGTGATAAACGACTGACGATGTTCAATTCACATTTCTTCTCTCAAAATCTGTTATTTTTCTTAACACAACTGCTGATTTATGTGTTCTAATACTGTTTTCTTCTTTTTCAGGACCGTGTCGTAGCTGCTGTTTCTCTCTCTCGCATCGCGCGTTCTCGCTCGTACTCTCTCTCGCACAGCTCCAATCATAGGGCTCTTCTTATTGGACCAATCTTAAATTTGTTTTATTTGAATAATTTTTCAAATTAGTTTTATTTATTTATTTTTAATTTATGCATTTTCCTATTTTCTATTTCACAAATGTTATTAAAATAAAGTGCTGATTTATATATTCACGAGTGTTATGGTTTTTATTCCCTTTTCTATTTCACGTTAACAGGGCTCTTAGTAACCTGGGTTACACAAGTCACACGACATTGGTGTTCGTCAAAAAACAGTAGGAAAGTTAATTCGGGATTTTTACACGGGTGATGATGATGAGAGAAAAACACTGACATTCTGAATTCAAACGGCAATAAAATCAATCGACTTGTCCCTGTAAATGTTAAAAACACCTTACGTTTTCATGAGAAACAATTACCATCCGAATAGGGCTTAACTCGTTATAAGAATAATAACTTGCTGCAGCTGCTATCTCACCTTCTTCAACGTGTAAAGCACGCAGATCGGCGACGGTGTCGGTGGGTGAAGATAATTGTGAGCTGCCGCTGCACGCGGGGTCTTCCACATGTTTTATGTGAAGCGAAGTAGTTAGTTAGTTTTGGAATTTTTGCTGTAAGATTAGCATCCCTTTTTCTCCCTTTCTCCCTTTCAAGCTTATTTTTCCTTTTTTTGCGCACCACTATCACTTTTTTTAATCATTTTGAACACCAGCGAGGCTTAACAAGCAATAAAAGCCAATTTCCCATTTTCTAGTCTACATGCGATAGCATAACGCAAAGAGGCGTTTCCCGATGTCATGGCGCGAATTGTAAAGTGATTTTGATTGGACAGTGATTTATCAGTCAGGCACATTTTCTAATCATTTTTTCTTGTTATTTTATTAGACAAAAATCAACCACCTATGACTTGTCAATCTCATTTCCTCCAACCAATCACGGGCCCCCTCTACCCGCGGGCCCTGGGGCTTCAGCCCCACCTAGCCCTTATGTTAATCCGGCCCTGCTCATAGCATCAGTTGTCTTAGTTAGCCGGTGCTGTGACAGTCATGGTCATTACTGTTCGGTAGCTTCAGATCACACGCTGAATCACGCATGCGCAGTATCATCAGCTCATCGGTTCTCAAATCGGACACGTCCGAAAGAAGCGGTTCTCGGTTGTGTACTGATGATCCGAAACCCGTTGCAACCGGTTCTACTCGAGAACGAGATGAGATTCGAGGACCGCGAGAGCGATTCAAAAGGAGTCGCTTGTTTGCTCTTGCTGTAGTTTGATTACGTCATTTTTTTATCTTTATATCACCTTGTTTAGAATTAAATAAGATGTCCATGGATTATTTATGAAACAAATAAATGTTTCCAATCTTTAAAAAAAATAACTTGAAAGCACAACTGCACAACTTTCACGATATTGCTTTTTAAATAACATTAATATAGAAAAATAAATTTGTAGAACTATTTCTGAACATTAGTTTGATCTGTGTACAAAATATGTTCATATTGGCATGTAGTTTATTATGTACAGTATTATACAGTATTTTATGCTACTAAAAAGCACAATAAACTTTTTTGTATTTTGAATTAAGTTATAAACATATTTCCAGTATGTTTTATATTATCACACTGTCCGATGTTCAACAAAACTTGACTAACGTGCTTTTCATTCTCTTGAAAAATTGCATGCATGCGCAGTATCATCAGCTCACCGGTTCTCAAATCGGACATGTTCGAAAGAAGCGGTTCTCGGTTGTGTACTGATGATCCGAAAACCGTTGCAACCGGTTCTTGACTCGAGAGCGAGAACGGTGACAGGCCGCGTGTGTTCGTTCGTGTACGCCGCGCATGCGCACTCATATCAGCTGCTCTGCTGCTCGTGCCCATCATCATCAGTTCTCTCTTCACAGCAGGTTAAGTCAGTGTACTGTTGGAGTAACTGAATAACTCCGGGATGTTGGTTTATTTCGAGAGGTAGTGTCAGGCACGTCAAAAAGTGAGTAACTTTAGTAATTTGTGGATTCGTGTTTGCTAACTGGAGATGCGAACTGTTTGGAACGATTCAGACCGATTTGGTGAACTGGTTCGACCGGTTCACTGAAAAGAACCGGTTAAAAAGAACGATTCGTTCGCGAACCGGACATCACTAGTGACACGTCTTGTGTTATTCTATAGTCTTTGGTAAAGCTTGGGCTAATTTTCATTTTTGGGTGACCTATATGATCCCTTTAAGCTTAACATCAGTGGCTGCTTTATAGTAATGTTGTTACAGGACCAGCCTAGGATGTAGATCCAGAATCACAGCACACAAGTAGATGTCATAATTCACAGTCAGGGTTGTAGCTAGAAATTCTGGTCCCTGAATGATAGAAGTACCCATTTTAGAGCATGAATCTACGGTGTGATGTGATGGAAGTTGAAGTGTAGTACCTGCTGTCTCTCATGCACCAGGTGTGATCACATACTCGATCAGTATCGCCTGAGCAGCGCAGGACGAGCTGGAATACATAACAACCGACCCGGACAGAGAGCACTCTTTCTTTGTGGATGAGTTTGACAGCCTCTACAAGTACGTACCAAAATTATTCACAACATCTGCAACAAGTTCAACCAACCACGTAACTGAAGCATTTTGGATTATCACCACAAATCCAAGGAGCAAGTGCATTACCACACAGTTCAATTCACAGTGTTACAGGGTAAAAATTGAGAAGAAAAATCGCAGCCTTTGCAGTGTCATAATCGCGCTAAGCCAATTCGCGATTTCAATTCGATTAATCATGCATCCCTAATAAATAGCCTAATTTAGTTATATTACTGACTCAGTATTGGTCATGTGAGCAGCATGATGCATTCATGTGATGCTGACGCAGGAGCCGGCCAATACTGAGCCGGCGTTCGGACGTAGAACCTGGAAGCGCTGAACGCAAACAGCGTATGAGAATGACACAGAAGAGAAGATATTTTTGAATAAAGTTGTTATTTTTGTTTTGTTTAGTATTCTCGTCGCTTCATAAAATAGACCTTTATCACAGAAAAATTTATTATCGGAAGTGCTCGTCGAAGCAGTGCATCGATTCTTCCAGTTATGTATATTTTCGATGTGTTGTTAAAGG
Source organism: Megalobrama amblycephala (assembly GCF_018812025.1). NCBI lineage: Eukaryota > Metazoa > Chordata > Actinopteri > Cypriniformes > Xenocyprididae > Megalobrama > Megalobrama amblycephala. The sequence goes on along the minus strand of NC_063044.1, from coordinate 15,406,531 downwards.
ATTAGTTCACTTTCAAATGAAAATTAGCCCAAGCTTTACTCACCCTCAAGCCAGGTGTATATGACTTTCTTCTTTCTGATGAACACAATCAGAGAAATATTAATAAATATCCTGATGCATCTGAGATTTATAATGGCAGTGAGCGAGGATCAATGAGTATGAGCTGAAGAAAGTGTCTCCATCCATCATAAATATACTTCATACAGCTCCGGGGGGTTAACAAAGGCCTTCTGAAGTGAAGTGATGCTTTCGTGTAAAAAAAAATATCCATATTTAACAAGTTATGAAGTAAAATATCTAGCTTCCGCCAGACCCCCTTCCATATTCAACTTAGGAAAAAATGGAACTGATCTGACAACAACTGTCTCAGAAATTTTGTTTCTAAACGCTCGAATCATGACAAAAAAATTAATTTTTCAGGCTGGATCAAACTAATGCGCATTCCTAAATGCACATCTCTTGTGCCTCATTTCAGAGGCGCGCGTCTGACTGTTTCTACAGGAACCGGAGCTTCTAATGGCCGCTGCAGTGACGCAATGACTTTACCAGTCGGCGATTGGCTCTTATTTAGAAGGCGGGACTTATTCCGCCATATTGCGCGTTACACTTTCTCCCATTCAAAACAATACGAGTGACACGTTTTGTGTTATTCTATATTCTTTGGTTGCACTTTCTTCCTAAGTTGATTATGGAAGGCGGTCTTGCGGAAGCTAGATATTTTACTTCATAACTTGTTAAATATGGATATTTTTTTTTACACAAATGCATCGCTTCGCTTCAGAAGGCCTTTATTAACCCCGCAGAGCTGTGTAGAATACATTTATGATGGATGGATGTGGATGGAGACACTTTCTTCACCTCATACTCATTGATCCCGCTCACTGCCATTATAAAGCTTGGATATGTCAGGATATTTATTAATATTTCTCTGATTGTGTTCATCAGAAAGAAGAAAGTCATATACACCTAGGATGGCTTGAGGGTGAGTAAAGCTTGGGGTAATTTTGATTTTAAAGTGAACTAATCTTTTAACACCTAGTTAAATAAACGCCTCTTAAAATAAGCATCTGCAGGATCATTTCAAAATCCAGACATTTTCAGAGACAGGAGAACAGATATTCTGATGATTGCAGTGTACAGAATTTATCTGAGAAAACATACATGATTATTTCACCACACGGTGTCAGTGCTCATCTTAACTAGTAACCGCAACACTGCAGTGTGTGAGAGACTTGATGAATGAGATCAGAATTAACATATTTATTCATTTCTATTAAATATTTTAGTCATTATTCAGTAATTTTTAATCGACAATCATTTCACTGTATGCAATTCAGAACATTTGTAAAAATTCATAATTAATATTCAAAGCAGTGGCGCTGTCAATGCATTTCTGATTAAGATTACTTACATTTCTTTAAGGCAGCTGAGGCGTATTCATTCATCTTTTTTAATACTGCTCTTACGAAAATTAACCATGGTTTTACTACAGTTAAAACCAAAAAACAATGGTTATAGCAAAACCGTGGTATTTGTAGTAAAACTGTGGTAATACAAGCGGTAATCAACCCGTGAAAAAACATGGTTACTACATTTGTGACCCTGGACCACAGAACCAGTCATAAGGGTCAATTTTTTAAGAATTGAGATTTATACATCACATATACCTGAAAGCTGAATAAATATGTTTGTATAAAAATAAATAAATGGTTTGTTAGGATAGGACAATATTTGGCCGGGATACAACCATTTGAAAATCTGGAATCTGAGGGTGCAAAAAAAAAAAAAAAAAAAATCGCCTTTAAAGTTGTCCAAATGAAGTCCTTAGCAATTCATATCCACCCACAAAAATACTCTTTTGATATATTTACGGGAGGAAATTTACCAAATATCTTCATGGAACATGATCTTTACTTAATATCCTAATGATTTTTGGCATAAAAGAAAAATCAATCATTTTAACCCATACAGTGTATTGTTGGCTATTGCTACAAATATACCCGCTCGAGATATGACTGGTTTTGTGTTCCAGGGTCACATTTTTCTATATTAAAACCATGGTTATTTTCGTAAGGGAGCGCATCAGTCAAATTAATTTAAAAATGTAAATTCAACAGGTACTATGAAATACGATCAGTATGAGAAAAACACTGTTAATAAAAATAATGGCCTATTAAGGTTGAACCACTGCAGTCACGTGGACTATTTTAACCTTAAAAGTGGTGGTTATCTTGCTGGTTATCTATAGAGGAGTCAGAGCTCTCAGATTTCATCAAAAATATCTTAATTTGTGTTCCAAAGATGAATAAAGGTCTTACAGGTTTGGAATGACATGAGGGTGAGTAATTAATGACAGATTTTTTGCGGTGAACTAATGTTAACCCTTTAATTTCGTTGATGAATGATTTTCGTCATTATTTTTGTCAACATTTTTCACAGACGAAAAGGAGACGATGACTAAATAAAAAATAGTTCTGAATTACTAAAACTATGACGAAAATCTACTCTCATATTCGTCAAAGAATAAAAACGAGATGAAAATGATGGAGAGGGACGAAACTGTATCTTTTGAAAGATATCCAGTCAGGACTGATGTCCTGTGTGGAATATCTGCACATTTGAATTGTAAAGTGCTGATCTAACTGCGGGAAAACACTTCTGGCTGCTTCAGACTGAGTGGGTAGCAATCAATGAATAGCGCACATTTATGTCAAGCAATTGCTTATAAACTAATGTTGGTGACTTATGATAATGTTTACTATGCAATTTTTAAATTGTAATATGTTTTAGACGGTTATAAGAAAGCATATTTTATCTCCCTCATCTGAATTTGAAGTTTACAGTGCAGAGGGCAGCCATTTCAAAATAAGAGTCACGGTGAATTTTGGCCTGGATTATATTTAAAAATTCATGCATTATACCATAAATTATTTTTTTTCTGGTCATTATTGTTTACACAATAAAGTGTTTTAATTTAATTTAAATCATAGGAAACTATAGCTTCTGCCACAGGAAGGAAAGACTAAGAACATTATTTGATAATGTTCAATACAATACTCCAGCACTTCTCAAAGTCCGGACTCCGGTCCATCCGGTCCCGGAGGGAATTCAATCCGGACCCGCCTCCATTTCGTATTTCAACATAGCCTAATTGTGTGTAAGGGATTAAAAGTCTGGATTTCCTACTTTGATAAACGCATGTCAAAGTCATTTGTTTAGTGTTTTTATGTCTTTTTGGAGATGGTCCGAAATTAAAGCGAAGGCGAGATATTTAAAGTTTTCCTCCGTTATTCAGTTGCCATGACATCCAGTGAGTGTATAGTTTTGATGTAATTGGGCGCGAGTCGCGCGACACTTCACCGCAGTAAGCGTTTGAATCTTGAATGGGTGTGGAGCATAGACTGTAAAAAAATGTTGTTAACGCTATAAGTGCACATACCTGTGAATTCATAAAATTAAATAAATCTACAAATCACTTATCCAGTGTGTACAACATTCGGTTTTTATATCATTTGGCTGTTGAAGTGTTGATAACAAGAAGACAATAAACAACATTTTGAAAAATGTAATTATACATGCTTTATTGTTCATGCAAGACTGGATAAAGCATCAGCACAAAATTATATTATAAAATGATATATTGTATTCTAGGTGCAATACATCAGCACATTTCAATCACAATACAATTCTATAAAAGATTCAAGCATGTGCTGTCAGATTGGATGGTTTCTCTGTGGAAAAACTCAAAACAGTCAATAATCTTCTGTGCAAATCATCTGCCCGTACAGTTGAAAGCTTCAGGTTTGCATATAGTATTGACAGTTTCATATAATGTTCAGTAAATGAATGGGAAACATGAGAGATATGTGTCGTGCAGACAGATCAAATCTGAGGTACATTAAGGTTAACAGAAGAATTTGAAATGTATTGTGAATGTTCGTTTCGTCTGGAATCAGAGGCACCAAAAAATGTAATAACGCCATAAAGGTTGCCAGGTTTGGCAGACCTGTAAAACAAACATCAGACATCCTGTTCTTATCAAGTCCATGCTGCAGCTGTCGGTTCACTTCTGCACGTGCAGATTACCATCTCCTTCAGCCTCCTGCATCTTTGCAATGTGAAGCCGATCACTTTCTCCAGCCTGATGGACCATAGTGTCCGCTGACTGCATCGTGTTGTTAGTGTCTGTGTGTGCGTCTCAATCTGCTCCTGAGCTCTAGAATCAGTATATTGTGTACACAAATTCAGGCACTGGCAAGGACTAAAAGCTGCTGTGTGACAGGGTGTACAGCAAACAAGCTAAAAAAAAAACCCAGGGCTAGATTTCCTGAAACCATAACTCTACGTCATTCTTAAATTATACCTTATGGCACAGGTGTCAAACTCAGTTCCTGGAGGGCCACAGCCCTGCAGAGTTTAGTTCCAACCCTTCTCCAACACGCATACCTGCAGTTTTCAAATAAGCCTGAAGAACTTGAGTAGCTGGATCAGGTGTGTTTAATTAGGGTTGAAGCTAAACTCTGCAGAGCTGTGGCCCTCCAGGAACTGAGTCTGACACCCTTGCCTTAAGCTGTACCTTAGCGTTAATATGTGTTTCCCAAAACGCTCTTAGTTAAGTATGTAAGTCATTCGTTTGTAAGGTTGGCTATACCACTCTTAGCTATACCTTATTACTGTTGACAGTCTATACGAATATAATTCTTCATCGTCAGTTAGGAATCTGGGTGTGCTCTTTGATACCAATCTTTCATTTGAAGGCCATGTTACTAGCATCTGCAAAACCGCATTCTTCCATCTTAAAAATATATCTAAACTACGACATATGCTCTCAATGAAAAACGCAGAACAGTTAGTTCATGCATTCATGACCTCAAGGCTAGATTACTGTAACGCTCTATTGGGTGGTTGTTCCTCCCGCTTGATAAATAAACTACAGCTCGTACAAAATGCAGCAGCTAGAGATCTTACTAGAACTAGGAAGTATGACCATATTAGCCCAGTTCTGTCATCACTGCATTGGCTTCCTGTTAAACATCGTATAGATTTTAAAATCTTGCTAATTACTTACAAAGCACTAAATGGTTTAGCTCCCCAGTACCTGAGCGAGCTCTTAATACATTATAGTCCTTCACGTTTATTGCGATCTCAGAATTCAGGCCAGCTGATACCTAGAATATCACAATCAACCGCAGGCGGTAGATCCTTCTCCTATTTGGCACCTAAACTCTGGAACAATCTTCCTAGCATTGTTCGGGATGCAGACACACTCTGTCAGTTTAAATCTAGACTAAAAACACATCTCCTGGCATACACATAACACATTATCAATTTATATTTTATTGTTAAAGGATTATTAGGCTGCATAAATTAGGTCAGCCGGAACCGGGAACACTTCCTATAACACCAGATGTACTCGTTACATCGGAAAAAGAATGGCATCTACGCTAATATTAGTTTTTCTGTTTATCCCGAGGTTTACCGTAGTCAACCGGATCCGGGCCGTATCCAGGTGAGACATATCAAATCATCTCAGATGTATTAAGCGAGGTACGGAGAATATGCCCAAGTACAGGGAGCCCAGTTTACCTTGAAACACCATTCATTGTCAATACTGTGGATAATCCTTTTTTATATCCTAAACAGATAACATAACCTGGGAGTTACAACTCATAAAATCCAAACTACATCAAATATTTCAAAAATTCCTTTGGATATGTTTTACTTAAGTCCAGATGATATAAAAAGTGACATGAAATGATTTTTTGCTGATCATTTTCCACTCTTGCCTGTTTAAGGGTTAATACCCCTACCGCAAAATACAGTGTGGAAATGTTCATTTTTTGATGGCAGTGAATGTGTGTTCAGTGACTTTGGATTAAAGTGTGACAGACTTGTAATGGTATAAGAGAAAACATGTCTACAGATTGTTTCACTTAAAGATTATTTATATTTTACATGCTGAACACAATAAAATAAAAAAATACATAATATAATTTTTCATATGGAAAGCTTACAGCTAATTGTCTGCACAAGATAAAGCAAAAAAAAAAGTTTGTTATTTGTAAATGAAAAATCTTTTTAAACTGTGTTTAACGAATAAGATTTTGCATATGTTCAGAAGACGGGATTGTTAATGCATGCATGAACTGACTGATGTTACTGTCATGTACAAGATATTTTTCAAAGCACAAAGGTGACTAATGTTGGAGTATTAAGAGTGTTTTTAAAAGACATCACAGAAAATAAAAGCTCCTGTTGTGTGGTTTGATGACTCTCATCCATTAAAACAGGTGTTGATCATGTGTCATGGTGGTTGTATAAACACATGAAGATAAAGGCAAATGGGTAATATTTAATAAATCCAACAGGTAATCCAAACAAACAAAGCAACATACAACACATCTGAATTAGATGACACCAGACTGAAACAGAACTGAACATAAATACAGGTGATGATGATGACTGATGCATCCATAGTATCCATGACAACAGATGAGTGATTAAGGCAGATGATGACAAAACACCAAGAGTCCAAACAAACTTAACTGTGACATCATAGACCTAAAAAGTAGAGATGCACTGATACTAAATTTCTCCACCAATACCGATAGCGATTATTCAGAGTGATATCTGCCGATAACGATACCGATAGTTTGGGGGTTCTGCCTTCTATACCTTCTTTTAAATTAATGATAATTTCATTATAATTAATAATTAATCATTATATTTTTAATTATTATATTTTGAAAGAAATGCAAATGAAAACTTTATTCTCCATTTCATCAACTTGTTTCAGAGTAACTGGTAAACAAACACATTACTCAAATTAATATTAAAACACATTAACTAAATTCTAAAGATTAAAGTAATATTTCTCAACTTTCTGAATGTTATTAATTCATATAATTACTATTTATATTGAACATCAAACTGGTTTCTTAGCATTTTCTTTACACAAAGCACAAATTCAGTGCATTTTCCTGCCCTCTTTTGATTGACAGGATATATTTGCCCTGCTGTTTATAAACTATCTGCCGATAGTATGAAAATTTGCTTTTATCAGTCGATACTGATTATTGGCCGATATATCGGTGCATCTCTTCTAAAAAGTATATTTTTTCTTGTCAACTTCATATTGTAATTTTTATATTATATATTAAAAAAATGTATTTTTCTTTGAAATGACAAAACTGATCCAATATTTTAATGCAGTTTTTAATAAAAAATTTTATTGAAAACCTGTTAATTCATGGATTTGGACTGAAATGTACAGTGTCTGGGAGAGAATATCGTTCAATTCTGGCAAAATCTTGATAGTTATTTAGGGTAATAAATGTGTAAAGCCATAGTATGCAAGCAAATGTGTTCGTTTCTGTGTAAGAGACCTTTGAAAATAGAAGTAAAATATTACTTTCCTATATGCTTGAACATACTTGATCACAACAGCACATATTTTCTTAAAATTAACTATTATCATATATTATTACATTGACTTTCATTTATCACTCTCAGACTGAGACAGAAATCTTTTATGACTGGCCCTATAGTCTTATTTTAATATTCACTGTGCAATGTAAACATGTCTGAATACTGGACGCATAGAAACCATTAAATTGTAAATGTTGTTGAGATTTTGTAGTAGTAAACCGTGAAAACAATACAATACAAAATAACTTCCACCATTTTTTATTCCACATTGTAAACCCCTCAAAACACAGGAATGAAACAATTTCAAGCAAATCATGTTGAGTGCTTTTAGTATTGTTATGAGGCTGTAAATGTAATCCAAGCTCCAGGACCAGCAGGTTTTCACTTTTAATGCTTTTCTAAATTGAACATCTGTAGAACTATAAGAAAGCTGTTGTAACAGTGTTGAAACACCAAAGACACCTAGCATCTTTATTAAGGCATTCAATTGTAACATTTCTTAAGGATTGCACATTTTGCCTTTGAACATAATTGCACAATATTCGAGCTTCCCAAACTACACAAATGTACAAAATACATCTTGCATGTTAAGCCGCGCACACACTTAACGATTGTAACGGCCGATTATGAATGTAAATTGATACTTATGACTGATCGCGCTCAAACGCGTCCAGTCAGAGCCAGTTGCATTCAGTCTGCGATTACAGTCTGTGTTCAAATTCCATGTGTGAGTATATAAATCGGCTCCAGTCGAAGGAAACAATCGGTATGTGTGTTCAGTTCAGTCTTAGAATGTTTCAGCTAATCGTTAGGTGTGTCCCCGGCTTTAAAGAGATGAAGTTTAATCCCTAGACATTTATAATAATAATTTTAAAAAAAAACACAAACTGTACCAATTTAAGTGCAGAGGTAAATCATTTACATTAACTCAAGTACGAAAAACAGCATCAATGCACAGTGTAGAGAGTCCACTTCTTCAAGAAGTGCATACATAGCGTAATTAATTAGATTACTGCATTTTTTAGTGTTATTATCACTTCCAGTGAGGCATTCAAGAAATAAGCAAGATCCCTGAGATGGAAAAAACACCAGTTACTGAGTACAACAGGTTTGAAAGTCACATTTTGGAATGTCTTTTCTGTTGGTCCGGTTGTCTTTTTCACCTAGTTTTCAAGGGATCAGCCTTTGGCTGTCCATTGAGCGCAATGATTCGTTCTACGTCAACTACCATTTTACTAAGTGTTTCTATGTGTTCATTGACGTTCTCCTCCAACCACTCCTCTAATGTGTCTGGGTAGAAGATAGCCTCCATACTTTCCCGGAAAGTTCGTAAAAAGGAATCCCATTCATTCATCAACCTGACAAAGAAGAAAAGCAAAACTTTAAGTTACTGTATATCCGTGCACTTTATGCTTCCCACAGCATGAACTAGCTTTACTTGATCAACTCTTTGAACCAGAATTTCTAGTTGTTGGTGTAGAACAACCCCCTACACCTGTTAGCAGACATAAAGTGTTCCAACACATTTTGACAAATATATTTCCGTGAGTTTTGCATGACCTCTCCAGTCAGTCATGATTACTGGACAAGGATTAAACAAATGCAAACCTTTTCTAACTTCATTAAAAAGAACCATCTCAAAACAACAAATGCCTCACTATGACTGTGGAAACCCTGTATCTAAATAATAAACAAAATGTCGTATGAAAAATATAAAAATACAATATACATGCTGGTAATTGTTGAAAAATATGAGAAAAAAAACAACAACTTACTTTTTCAGGTCATCTCTGAAAAATCCAAGATTTCGTGGGTTTGCAAAGTTACGTTTGCGATTATAAGAACTGAATGATCCCCTGACATGGCTGCACAACACAAGACAAACAAAACAACAAAACGTCCATGTGAAAGAGAATTAATACTGGCCTATGCTCTGTGTGAATGTCATTTGAGCTCATATTTATCTGACAGGTGAAGCAGACTCAATCACTCACTAGTTTTCCATGATCTTTTTGACTGAACTCTCAAGGTTGTTTTTGATGTTCTTCACCTTTTCATAAACATCTGAGCCAGGAAAGGAAACACCCTTACTGCAGAACATTCAAGAAAAAATCCTTTACAACCATTACAACCCATTCCATTTTAAATTTATTGTATCATCTACCATTCATTTATTTGAACAAAAATACAGTAAAAACAGTAATATTGCTATATATCATTGATATTAATGTAGCCTTCACGTGCTCTCAGAATTATCATAAAATAAGAGTTTCCTAGGTAAAAATTTCACATGAACGCCCTCTGATGTCTTGTTTACCACTGGGAAGTTTGGAAATAATTTTCATACCAAAATTCCTGAGGATGGGAGTGCCATAAACTTTACAGATGGTGGAGGGGAGAGCTGCTGTGACAGGTATGATTTATTAGTTGTTTTTCTTAAAATCACTAGATTGTCTTGTCTTGTCATTAATGTAGTGCACATTTACATATATAAATAATAATCATTTGAAGCATACTGTATGTTTTATACACAGCGAAAATAACCTGCATTTGACTGAAATTACAGAAACATGAGCAAGCGGACTATCTAGATAGTATTTATATGATTGTCAATGAATGGGTGACTAAATATAATTTTGTTTTTAATAAGATTTTCCCAATAAATAGGCAAGGAGAAACCGAGCGTCTCCCATAATTTCTAATTCATTCCGACAACAAAGCACTTGAATGTAACAAGCTCGTAATCACGACTTCTGAAGCGGGGAATTATGAAATTTCCGATAGCACTTGAAAGGCAGCATTAAAATAGCAGTTTTCTATTTGAATATATTTTAAAATGTAATTTATTCCTGTGATCAAAGCTGAATTTTCAGCATCATTACTCCAGTCTTCAGAGTCACATGATCCTTCAGAAATGGTTTGATATTCAAGAAACATTTTATTATTACTAATGTTAAAAACAGTTCTGCTGCTTAATATTTTTGTGGATTGTTGATGAATAGAAAGTTCAGCAGAAATTGAAATCTTAATTTAAATTTAAATGTAAAAAAAAAAATAAAATAAAAATAATAATAATAATAATAATAATAATAATATATATATATATATATATATATATATATATATATATATATATATATATAAACAATTTCATACCATTCATTTTTGCTTAGCTCAATTTCACAGCCAAGGATGCGTTGTACCTCACTCTGTGCCTTGGCATCAAATGAACCTGACACAAACAAAACACATGACAGCATGATACCTTTGCAATACATCACATTTGATTTTATTCACTTACTTAACCATTCCTGAAATAAAATGTGTTGGTCAGCATATTCCATATATATATATATATATACACACCATGTTTCATATATACTCTCACCATATTTCAGTGTCTGAAGACAGACAGCCAGAGAAGGGATGGCCACTGGGAGAAGCTCACACAGCACAGTGTGATGCTCATACCTTAAACATACGTTATTTTTCCATTAACAATAATAGTCTACGGTTGTTGATATGCAATGCATATTCATTTACTAGACTGCAAACACAGTAATGCTTTAGGTTTGGGTGTTCCTAAAACATTTATATCTTTACAGTTTGCATCATTGCATGTTTGATGGCAAATATTTGAAGAAACAATTGAGTAAAACTCCAAGCTTACCTCTGCCAGCCAGTCAGCGCAATGCCTTGGTATCTCACAGACTTGTACTGCGGCATTGATGTAATGACTTGCTGCCACTGTAGGTGGTTTTTTAAATGGTGATTGATTGGAGTCCACATCTGGTCAATTCCAGAGGCTCCTTTAAATGCGCTAGCAAACCACACGCCATGAAATCCAGCCTCCTCATACTTAGTGATATAACTACCTACAAATAACAAGTAAATATGAAATGAGGGCAAAAAACATGACATTCATTAGTGTTCAAAAGTTTGGCTTGGGTAAGATTTTTTTTTTAATGTTTAAGTTGAATTGTTTCAGAGGTGAATTTTTAAAGTTTTTATAAAAGAGAAACTCTTTTCTTCTGAATAATATGCATAGATGAAGCCATTTTAAGCTAATAAATACAGGGATGCAAACAGGTAAAGGGGAAAAAAGGTGAGAACATTGTGTAGGGTGGGGGAATGCAAAAAAATTTTGCTTTACATGCTCATTTGTAGTTATTTTAAGGGATTTTTTATTACCTTATATATCCAAAACTGTAATTTTTCACAAAACAAACAAACAAAAAAAAAACATTTAGTCAAAATCTCATGTTATAAAAGATGAAGTGCTACGCAGGCTATTTAATATTACCTCAAATGCATAAAATATTACCCTTTATAGACATTAGTTTTTAAAGTAAAGAGTAAAGGAAGCACTGTACAGTACTTATTAAAACAACCAGTTCTTTGAAACAAACCCCCAATAAAAACAGTTCCTCAATGGATCTATGCAAATCCCATAGGTGACCTATTTTGATCTCAAAAGGTGAGTTATCACTGAACAGTGAGGAGATTGCATATATGTAAATAGGGTCAATATTTTCATGTTGACTTTAAAGTTATTTATAAGAAACAAAACATGGCCTCACCGATCACTTTCACATCCATGTTTGGGGTGTACGTCCATATCATGGGCGATGCGAGATCTTGCAAACCCGACGCTAAAAATTGAACACTCATGTCAGAACCAAAAACATTACACTTGCTTTTCTGTGCTACTGACATTTTTGTATTTTTGAAAGCTTAAGGGTGCACCAAGTAACTTTTTCCCCACATTAGCCCACCACCACTTTATTTATTTATTTTATTTTTTTTTCATATTTTAATATATGGGATAGGGATAGTTCACCCAAAAATGAAAATTCTGTCATCATTTACTCCCCCCTCAAGTTGTTCCAAACCTGTATAAATTTCTTTGTTCTGCTGAACAGAAAGGAAGATATTTGGAAGAATGTTTGCAACCAAGCAGATCCCCAAATATCTTCATTTGTGTTCAGCAGAACAAAGAATTATATACAGGTTTGGAACAACTTGAGGGTGGGTAAATGATGATAGGATATTCATTTTTGGGTGAACTAACCCTTTAAGTTAGAGAATAAATTATTTCAGGAGGTGACAAATACACATGTGAACACATCTACAATGGCATCGGTCATTTTGCATGATGCTTAATCCACACCAATAGGTGTCACTGTTATATATGAATGAGTATAAAAACTTTATTATATGCAAATACATTACAGTAATTGAGCAGTGTGTGCAATGTGAGTTGCATATTTGGGTCATTCCCATAGAGTTTGGTTTGAAATAAAACCTATGCTTTTGGAGCTGTGACATGAGCTCTGATAATGATCATTTGGAAAAATACATTTCTCAAAGTTGACACCTGCAATTTAAAGAATTTAAGAATTTAAAGGCTTGCATTAAACCTTTGATAGAGTCGGAGCTGAGCGTCCTAAACATGTCGTCCCACAAAATCAGCTTGATTCCTCGCTTCAGATTGGTCATAAATCTCCCCACTGCGGTCACATGATTGAGAAACAGCTTTGCCATGTCTCCATTGTTGGCTTCCAACCAGCGCTTCGAGTCTTCGCTTTCGCCCAGGCCACGCACCTAAATGTATTTTGTTAACAGAGGACAGTGCTGGTTGTAACGCATTACAAGTAACATGAGTTGCATAATCAGGTGACCTTTTTCAAGTAACTAGTAATGAATTACTTTTAAATTTACAAGAAAATATGAAATACTTTTTCAAACATGTATATACTTTATGTATTTAATCTCACTTTATTAACCAATGTCTTTGTTGCTGACCTTTGATGAACCAATTCAACCATACTAATAAGCAAAAATGGGGAACTGTTGGGGAAACAGTCATCATGACTAGCTAGTTGATTTCTTTAACGATGCATCATACTATGGTAGCTAAACAGCGAGTTATGTTGTTGTACGGGAAACACATCCCAGAATGGCAGCACAGCTGAAAGATTTTCCTTCAGGCTTATTCATTTCACTTTTGAGGTCAAAGGGCCTTTACATTTGCCAACAATATAACTTTTTTATTAAGAAAAACAAGCAATTGCAGCCCAGGTGTGAAAGAGTAACACAAAACTAACATAACACATTACTTAAATACATAAAAAGTAGGCCTAACTAAGTTACTTTTTTAGGGAGTAAAACAATAAAGATCCACAAACCTCATCAGCACCAATGTGGAACCACTCTGCTTCCGGGTGCTTGTTCATAACTTGCGTTAACATGTCTTGAACAAGGTCAATGCTTCCTGGGGCCAGAGGGTTTAGGCTATTGGGAAACGCTTCCACTTCTCTCAATCTGAAATACTTCTCGTGTTTTAACACAAACTGAAATGTGAACAGAAAGAATGGATAAGTGCAAGCAGCAGTGTTAGGCATGCTAATAAAGTCAAAGTAATATCACAATGCATCTACAGCATTTGAATGAGTTTTGCCTCCAAACACAACCACCATGAATCGTTGACCTAGATGCACATGTAAAAAAATGTGAAGGTGGCTTTAGCGCCTTACTGAAGTATATACTGATCAGGCATAACATTATGACCACCTTCCTAATATTGTGTTGGTCCACATTTTGCTGCCAAAACAGCCCTGACCCGTCGAGGCATGGACTCCACTAGACCCCTGAAGGTGTGCTGTGGTATCTGGCTCCAAGATGTTAGCAACAGATCCTTTAAGTCCTGTAAGTTGCGAGGTGGCGCCTCCATGGATCGGACTTGTTCGTTCAGCACATCCCACGGATGCTCGATTGGATTGAGATCCATTGGAATTTATTTGGAGGGCAAGTCAACACCTCAAACTCGTTGTTGTGCTCCTCAAACCATTCCTGAACCATTATTTAGGGCACATTATCCTGCTGAAAGAGGCCACAGCCACCAGGGAATACCGTTTCCATGAAAGGGTGTACATGGTCTGCAACAATGCTTAGGTAGGTGGTACGTGTCAAAGTAACATCCACATGGATGGCAGGACTCAAGGTTTCCCAGCAGAACATTGCCCAAATCATCACACTGCCTCTGCCGGCTTGTCTTCTTCCCATAGTACATCCTGATGCCACGTGTTCCCCAGGTAAGTGATGCACATGCACCCGGCCATCCACATGATGTAAAAGAAAACGTGATTCATCAGACCAGGTCACCTTCTTCCATTGCTCCATGGTCCAGTTCTGATGCTCACGTGCCCACTGTTGGCGCTTTCGGCGGTGGACAGGGGTCAGCATGGACACCCTGACTGGTCTGTGGTTATGCAGCCGAATATATGCAACAAACTGTGATACACTGTGTATTCTGCCACCTTTCTATCTATTGCTCATTATCTTCTTGAGCAATTTGAGCTACAGTAGTTCATCTGTTGGATCGGACCACACGGGCCAGCCTTCGTTCCCCACGTGCATCAATGAGCCTTGGCCGCCCATGACCCTGTCGTCGGTTCACCACTGTTCCTTCCTTTAACCACTTTTGACAGATACTGACCACTGCAGACCGGGAACACCCCACAAGAGCTGCAGTTTTGGAGATGCTCTGAGCCAGTCATCTAGCATCACAATTTGGCCCTCGTCAAACTCGCTCAAATCCTTACACTTGCCTATTTTTCCTGCTTCTAACACATTGACTTTGAGGACGTCAAAACGTTCACTTGCTTCCTAATATATCCCACCCACTAACAGGTGCCGTGATGAAGAGATATTCAGTGTTACTCACTTCACCTGTCAGTGCTCATAATGTTATGCCTGATTGGTGTATGTAGTGAGCACATGTTTGAGAATTGAGATATCTATAGTTATGATACTTAGCTTCTTCTGTACTTGCCTCCAAGTGTCCGAACACCTGCACCAGAGGAATTAGTTCAAGCTTGTGCTGTTTGGCCAGTGACTTGATTTCCTCTATATCTTCCGGACTTTTCCGTAAACAATAAAGATAAACAAGTTAGAAATATATGTATAAATAGAGATTAAGATAAAGAAATCAAGATAAAGATTAATAAATCATGAGCTTATGAAATTTCTGCATATAGTAACTATTCGTTAGGATACCTACTTTTGCATTTCACAAAAAAATAACAGCATACAGGTTTGAAATGACATGAGAGTGTGTAAATAATGGAATTTAAATTTTTGAGTCAAATTAAGTCAAGTTCAGTGAGAAGCTCTGAATCAATCACCCACCTGTATGCAAAGCTTGATTTGAGAATTGCGAGTTCCCCCTCATAGGGAAACATATCCTCATATTCCAGCAATATCCCATTAGCACCCAGAGATGACAGTAGAGGGAATATCTGTTAAAGAACATGAAGGGAAATATTAAAAAGGACACTATTCATACAGGCACGTTTGAAACAATTCAGTTTGCATGCATTGATTCCTACCTCTTTGAGATATTTGACTTTGGGTGCTGCACCTTTCAGATCTAAGTGCACAATCTTTAGTGGATCTGTCGGTGTATTGTTTGGAATTTCTGGTTTCAACTCCTCTTTGTTTGATTGGATCGTGTCTTTTTTCTCTGGCTGAACCTCGGGGTGAACCTCTGGGTGAACCTCTGGGTGAACCTCTGGCTTAACCTCTGGCTTAACCTCTGGCTTAACCTCTGGCTTAACCTCTGGCTTAACCTCTGGCTTAACCTCTGGCTTAACCTCTGGCTTAACCTCTGGCTTAACCTCTGGCTTAACCTCTGGATCTGCATGTTCTATTTTGACAGGATCCTCCTGATTTTTATCCAAATTCAGCTCTGGGATATGCTGGCTAGCCCAGAACTTACCACCTTGTATGACTTGGTGTGTCTTTTCACTTGCGCCTTGGCTTGTGCTATAAATAGAAGATAAATAAACTGCAGTTACAAGCTTCTTTAGGACAATGAAGCCTGGTTTGAAAGGTGCATAGAAACATATGTGTACATGAAGACCTTTGAGAACTGCAATCCTCACCTGAGGCTTAAGAAAAATTTCATCATGGCAACAATCACCAAGCCACAGATGATTAACCTCATTAACTTTTGACTGTTCATGTTTGTGTCTCTGCAGGTGAATGGGATATAAACCATAAAAATTAAGGCAGGCTTTAAACTCAGGTAACCTTTAAAATGCAAAACTTGCATTGAAATCCACAATAATGACAAGCTAAAAATGTTTACCTGTTTATAATGACAATAGGGAAAAACTATTTTAAAAACGTATTTATTAATTATAAGCATTTATCATCACCATAAAACACTTAAAACAAAACTTTACAAATGCAAATGAGTACTTGGTCTCTTTTTAAAAAATAAAGAAAATGCATCAATAATCAAAGGCTATCATGCATTTTATATATTTTCTCACAATTCTGACTTAAAGGAGAAATGTTTTCTTTCTTAAATAAAAATGAATGCATATTGTTATTACTCTTAGAAATATCAAAACGTCTACTTACTTTGTTAAAGATCATTAATCCTTTAGGTAAAAGACTTTATGAAGCATATAAACAGACAAGATTTACTTCCGCGTGTAGTTTCTTGGTGCTGCAAGTGCATTTGTGCGGCTGAAACCTCGACAGGATCAACCTGTATAACGTGATATACTCACAGCAGCTTATTTGCATCGATAATTTATGATGACAGATGGCTGGCAAACATCTTAACGCACATGATCAAAGCGAACACCTGAATGCAAACAGCGTGACAGTGAAAGTGTGCGTGTCACGTCGACGCTTTACGGCATGGGTTATTTTAGGTAAAACCACAAATACCGACCGTAACATATCTTATATATGCGCACATAAGATATAGTACAACCCCTGGCAAAAAATTATGGAATCACCATACTTAGATGATGTTCATCGAGCTTTTTTACTCTATAGCAAACAAACACATCACAGATATGATACAAAAAAGGTTTTCTTAAATAACTTAACATTCTGGCTTCATTAAACATGCCTTCAACAAAATTACTTACATTTTGTTTTATTAATGGCATGTCTTTTTACGGATCAAGTAGAGGAAAAAAATATAGAATCAGTCAGTGCTGAGGATTAGTACTATGTTGCTCCTCTGGCTTTTATGACTGCCTGAATTCTTTGAGGCATGGACTTCACTGTTGAAAAACAATATTCCCCATCAATCTGGTTCCAAGTTTCTCGAATAGCAGCTGACCGATCAGCTTTGCAGGATGGAACCTCATGGACCACACTCTAAAAAAAAATCATGCTACATAGTACCAAAAGTGGTTCCCCTATGATTACGAGCCAAGAACCAAATTTAGTGCTATATAGCACTTTTTTGTTGTTGTTGTTGTTGTTTTTTTCAATTTCCACCATAAATTTTAAATTGGATTGAGATCCGGACTGTTTGCTGGCCATGCCATTGAGCTGATGTGTGGTCTGGCTATCACCAGACCAAGCTCAATTTAAAATTGAACATTTTTTTTAATTTTTTTATTATTATTATTGAAATTACATTTGCTTACAAAGTACAAAAGTGAGAAATAGTCAAGAGAAAAGAGCCAGGGGTTCAGGGACAGCCAAACATGACATCACATTGAAAATGAGAAAGAAAGAAAAAATAATTAATAGTAATAAATAATAATAATAAAAATAAATAAAATAAATTTAAAAAAAAATTAATAAAAAGGATAAAAATAAATAAATGGGGAAATATCAATTAAACAGATCACATAAACAATCCTCCCCATAAAACAAAATAAAGATTATACAAAGACACCAAAAAGTGAGCATACATTTAAAGTTTTAGTAGCCTTTTTGTTACAGGAGGTAGATAATGATTTAATAGATCTTAACATCTTCTTGAAAGTGACAAAAGTGGGGGGTCACTTTCAGAAATTTACATTTGTGGATAAAGAATTTTGCAAGTAAAATAATTAGGTTGGAAAGAAAAAAAAACGTGCTGCTTCTCAAAAATAACAAATCCAAACAAGACATCCTTAAAATAAAGCTCAAAGTCTTTATATATATAGTCTACCATAAATTGGCAAATGTCTTGCCAAAGTTTTCTTGTATGATCACAATGCCAGAAAAGATGAAAGAGAGTTTCTGGTTGTGAATAACATAAAGTACAGTTCACATCTATATTTAATTTAAATTTAGACACAATGAAGGTTTTTACAGGATAGTACCGATGAATAAGCTTAAATGAAATCTCTTTGACCTTATTTACCAAAAGATACTTGTTAGGAAGAGTCCAAACCTTCTTCCACAATATGTTTTCCACTAAATTATTCCATATTGAAATGACATGAGGAGTGGAAACCCAATCATTAAGAAAAAGAGAACGAATATCTCTATTACTTTTTAGTGTAGATTTAAAGCATATTCTGCCTATATACGTGTCAGCCGGGTCTGGGAGAGGCATTTCAGAACTTGTCAAAACCCTATTACAGCTTCTAAATAACATAATGACACCATTAGGGATAGCACCAAATACAATGGCAAACTGTTTTGGAGTAACAGGAATATTATAATGAGAAAGAAACTCTTGGTAAGTAAATAGGAAACCATCCTGATTAAATAGTTGACTAACCCGATTGATTCCATTCTTAAACCAATTTTCAAAAAATAAGGACTCATGTTTATAACAAATATTCTTATTATTCCAAATGAAGTAACTGGTTGGAGAAAAGTTGTGTTTGAAGATCATAGACCATGCCAATAGTAAAATTGAACATTGGTCTGGAGAGTCTGTATGTATTTCCTACTGCACAAGAGGCGTGATCAACGAGCATTAGTCACGCAATTGGATAGTCCTTCAACTTATCAGATCAACGATCCGGGTGACGTACTTTGCAGAGCGATGCGAAAACTCCAGACAGGTTTACCGTGGCTGCGTCCGAAAACTGGAAAATGCTGCCTTCTGAGGACACATTTCAAGGTAGTAAGGCATCAAGGCACGTCCGAATCCAATGTTAGCTTCACTTCCTGCCTCATGAGATACCTTCCTCAGATCGATTTTTGAAGGAAGCATAGATGTATCCTTAGCTGCCTTTGATATCCCACAATCCTGTGCTTCTGTGACAGCTGAGCTAGAAAAATAAAGATGGCGTCCGAAAGTTGCTTTTACTGCTCAGTTTGTGTATAAATGTATGATTTTGACCAACATATTTCAATTTTGATATAATTTCTATCGAGAAATTACTACTGTAGTAATTAAATATTTGTTTAGTTCTCACCAAAGCTCGCACTATATTGCTGTAGATCATTAAACTGTTACGCTGCCTCAGAAGTCTGTCCGAAATCAATTTCGTGAGGTACCCTCATGCACAAACGCTGCCGTACAAGTCATTCTCTTATAAGACAGCGAGGCAGCAAGACAGCTACCTAGGTTTTTGGACGCATGTGTCTCAATCAGCTCCCTAGTTCAGTAGTCAGGGCACTGATCAGGGAATCAGCCACATTCACTTTCATGATATACTGATTAACGACCTAGGGAACTGATTGAGACGCATGTTTAGTTTGTATTGGTTTGTAGCATTGATCCGCGGTTTGCAGAACCAGCAATGGCATCGAGCGATTTTTGCAGGTTGTGCAAAAAAACATGAAAGTGATCGGTATTTACACCCACTTGAGCAATTTGTTTGCTAACTAAAGAAGTCATTCAGCATCGTCGAGGCGACTCTGATACTGTTCAGTGTAAATGAACGCGGAATATAACCGCCCTAAACTACGTCATTGTCATGACAACCAAAAGAATCCCAGTCAGCTCAGGCGGCGCGAGATTCAAGAGGCAGGAGACGAAACATATAGAGCAAATAATAAAAATATTGTCTACCATCAAGGGGCATTGAAGTAAAAGAGTCCTGTACTCACATCGTGAAGCAAACCACCAAAATAACAGCAGAGAATCATTGTGTGTCATTAATCTCTGTTTGTAATCTTCCTATGAAGAGACTGTCGGATCAACGCGCTGCTACATTTCTCTCAGATAAGGTAAATGCTTAACACAATCAGCCTCACTGTGATTGTGCATTGTTATTTTGGAGTGACGGTCGTGCGAGAGACGGGTAGATCAGATAGAGTTTGAAAGCTGCTTGCCGTCGCTTCTCTATCGCCATCGTGTTATACCCGCCAATAGCGAGCAAGGTGGATAAGCCAGTCTGTGATTGGTTCCCGCAAAAGTGTAACAGCGCAGCAGAAATGAATGCACGGGTTTCCAGACTGAGTTGCAGAGCGAAATCAAATCACCGGCAGATCAGGCTGGGTTTACCCAGACTAGCTGATGTGCCTTTCCTGAAGAAAATCTTTAACACTCATTGCTCTGTGGCAAGATGCATTGTCATCCTGAAAAATTACTTCATCATCACCAAACCTATTTTCAGTGGATGGGATGAGAAAAGTGTCCAAAATTTCAATGTACACCTGAGCATTGACTGTTGAGGTAATGATTGCCATCTCCCCTGGTCCTTTACCTGGGGCCTATTTCATAAAACAAGTTTACCAAATAATCCAGGTTTATTTCAGTAAGTCTGGTTTATTGTCAGTTGATTTGGTTCAAAATAAATCAGACTAACTGAAATAAGCCTAGCTTATTTTGTAAACTTGTTTTATGAAACAGGCCCCTGACATGCAACCCCATATCATAAATGAGTTTGTAAATTTGATTGTTTTCTTTAGGCAGTCATCTTTATGTGTTTCGTTAGAACGGCACCAGACAAGAGTTCCAGCATCATCTCCCTGGTCAATGCAAATTTGTGATTCATCACTGAATATCACTTTCATCCAATCATCCACACTCCATGATTGCTTCTCCACTGTAACCTTGTTTTCTTCTGTTTTGGTGTTAGTGCTGGTTTTCATTTGGCTTTTTTTTATATTTAAATCCCATTTCATTCAGCCGGTTTCTTACAGTTCTGTGTAAAACATTGACTCCTGTTTCCGCCCATTTGTTTTTCATTTGTTTTGTTGTGCATTTTTGTCACGGAATGGCACAGAGACGAGAGGGTTAGATCCAAATGCAGCTTTAATTGGGAAATCAATAAACATAATCCAGGCAGGCGAGGGTCAAAGTACACAGAGCAGTCCACACAAAACAAAGAAAACAGAATCAAACGCCAGTGACCATAAATGAAACCTCGATAACAAAAGCAGAAACAAACAGGGTATAAATAGACAGAACTAATGATCAACACAAAACAGCTGGGTGCAATGACAGGATAATGAGTCCGGGAACTGTGTTATGGGAAATTAAGTCCAAGAGTGTGGTGAGGAACAGTCCGGGTTGGAGTGCCCTCTAGTGGCAAATTTGGGCACTCCAACTGGTGCTCATGACAATTTTCTGATTTCAAGGCGTATTGCTTTATGTTTTCTATCCTGACACTTTGACGTCTTCCTTGGTCTGCCTGTATGTTTTCCTTTTATAACCTTCCCATTCAGTTTATACTTGCACACAGCTGACTGGGAGCAACCAACTTCTTTGGCCACACTCCGTGCTGAAATTCCTTGTTGAATGAGTTTTATAATCCTTTCCACTGTTTCAACTGACAACTCTTGTTGGAGCCATGTTTCCTTTCAATTAGCCAAGTCCAACAGCTCGTTAAGTGTGTAAGCACTCCCTTTTAACTGATGACTAATTAGTATTTTTAGACTTGTCCTGGTATTTGTTTTAGAAATGGAAATTAAAAGATGATTCCATGATTTTTTCCTCAACATTGAGTGATTCCAAAGTTTTTCCCTCTACTCGATCTTTAAATCTTGCCATCTGGTTGAAAGAGCTGGGAGAATTAGGAAGTAAGCATTTGTTATCCCTGGATGGAGCTCTGGACAGAGTTAGTCCAGGAAGATTTGTCTGTAAGGGTACTGTTTAAATACACAGTTACCTGACAAATATAAATAGTTATCCCTCCGCGTGAGGAAGATCCATTTAGATCCGCTCTGACGGGCAAAAAAGTTGAGTTATCCCTCCAGCGTGAGGAAGATCCATTTAGATTCGCTCTGACTCCCTGAAACTTCCTAACTCTTCCGTCCAGATAGCGTAATTCTCTGTTTTTACTGTTATTTCTATTTCTTATGCGTTCCATTTTTATTTTTATGTATTTGGTTCTTCTTTATGTAAAGCACTTTGAATTACCATTGTGTATGAAATGAGCTATACAAATAAAATTGCCTTGCCTTGATCTGACAAGAAGACATGCTGTTAATAAAAGATATGTCAGGTATGTTTCATATAGTCATAATGTTAAGCTATTGAAAAAAAAAAAACCCTTTGTTGTGTCATATCATTGATTTATGTGTTTACTATAACGTACAAAATCTGAGTGAATTTCCTCCAAGTGTGTTGATTCCATAATTTTTGCCAGGGGTTTTACATCATGTGACTCATTTTTGTTTAAAAACCAATACGATGTGAATAGTTCACATAGCATGTCAAGTAAGTCCTCCGGCTAAAACAGCATTTTCTAAATATTCTTTTCAAGACAAAAAACAGCAGCATCTAAAAATATATTTTCCTAGTTATATTTTATGTAGCAAGTCCAAATCTGAGTTAACTAGTGAAAATACTAGTATTTTTTATTTAATGCTTTATTTTAATGTGATTGCTAATACATGCGAATAAATAAGCATAACAATTTAAGTGAAAAGTTTAATCTCTATGTTTTTAGAAAACCAATAAGATGTTTGCCTGATATGAAAATATATGCAAAAACGATGAATGAATACCCCAGTGTGACATGTGACAATATAGTTGACCTGGCTGTAGGCCTACAGTGTATTTATTTTAAGTCCCGCCCATAGCCTCGTACTGATTGCTTTGATTGGGCAGAGCCTTTTTCAGGCGGTCCTTGATTGGAGAGTTTAGAAGTCATTCACAGAGCCCTACCAACCACATCACAGAGACATCACTCGGGTAGCAGTGAAAGCAATGGCGTCGCATTTCAGCGGTGTGCTTCAGCTCACGGATCTGGATGATTTTATCACTCCGTCTCAGGTTGAATAGTTGTTTCTGTCTGTAACATTAAAAGCAGCCACATTTCTGTTAATTCAGCGCATTTGCATTATATCAGCTGAATATGTTAGGGGGGAAAAAACACCGGTCAGCTGACCACATAGATACATGATGTAACATTGTGTAGATAACTATACAGTTTCTAAAAGTGACACGTTTCTGACAAGTGTTGTTTTTGAGTCTTGTAGATACTGTAAATGCTAATGATCAAGAACATTTGCTTAGTTCCAGCTCCTGAGGTTGGGTCCACATTATTTGCACGGTCAGATACAGAAAGTGATTGTCTAAAACCTAGTGAACTATATAAAATGAATGTACAGTGGCCCGTTTTTTAGACTTCAGACACACTTAAATGTCACTGCATTGGATAAAATGTCAAACCAAGTGGTTTATTTCTAAGAAAAACAAAAATATAACGTTAAAGCTGACAAAAACACGTTTGTTGGGTATTATATTCTATTCTATTCAAAATGTATTTTTGTCATGCACTTAAAGTTACTGGCACACCAGTTAATTAAAAATCATTGCAGATTACACTTGGTTTGATATTTTGACATATATACAGTATTTGTCATCTAAAGCAATCAAAGTTATACATTTTTAACTATGACCTAACTGTCCAAAAACCTTTTGGGGCCACTTTATGTGCACTACCATTCAAAAGTTTGGGGTCTGGAAATTTTTTAAATTGTTTTTGAAACAAGTTGATTATTTGATTAATAAATACAGTTAAAAAAAATAGTAATATTGTTAATATTGTATTATTACCATTTCAAATAACAGTTTTCTTTTTGAATATATTTTAATTTATTCCTAATTTATTCATTGTCAAAGTTTAATTTTCAGCATCATTACTCCAGTCTTCAGTGTCACCTGATCCTTCAGAAATCATTTTAATATGATGATTTGATGCTCAAGAAACATTTTTTATTATTATCAGTGTTCTTTGATGAATAGAAAGTTGAAAAGAACAGCATTTATTTGAAACAAATCTTTTGTAACATTATAAATGTCTTTACTCACATGTTTGGTCAATTATATGCACCCTTGCTGATTAAGAGTGTTAATTTCATAAAAATCTTTTTGACCCTAAACATTTGAGTTATAAATAATGGATATCAGAATATAATTTCACTGATGTTAACTAATTTACCCAATTTATCAGGAATGTGTGAAGCCTGTAAAGGTGGAAAAGAAACAGGGCAGATCTGTGGCTAAAATCCAGATAGAAGATGATGGCAGTTATTTTCAGGTCCATCAGGTGAGTACAAATGATGTGGCTTTTATTTTAAGTCAGTATTGTGGAGTTGTGTCTTGTTTCATTTGATAGCAAAAACCAAAGTATGTTTTTGATTTGTCACCTTTGATAGATATGTTGAATATATGCTTGTTACCTAGGATGGTCAAAAGCAAAAGCTGGAGAAAGCGAAGATTACTTTGAACGACTGTCTTGCTTGCAGTGGCTGCATCACTTCTGCGGAAAGTGTCCTTATCACCCAACAGAGTCATGAGGAACTGTACCGTGTGCTACGTCATAATAAGGTGTTCAGGACATTACACTCATTCAACTGCATTTAACTTTTTGCTCCAAGTGAATAGTTCACCTAAAAACATGTTTGTGTCTCTCAACAGCAGGTTAGCAGTAGCGAGCAGAAGGTGGTGGTGGTGTCTGTGTCGCCTCAGTCAAGAGCCTCTCTAGCAGCACGTTACGGTCTCAACAGCAGTGAAGTGGCCCGCAGACTAACCAGCTTCCTGAAAAATTTAGGTGAGTTGGAGGCCACAATTCATCTGACCAGTCAAACACATTCTCCTATGCAAGCTTATTTACACCACAAAAGAAAAAAAGGAACTTTTTTCTCACAATTCTGTGAGAAACCTTTGATAGATATTTTTTTTTCCTTCTTATAATTCTAAGAATTGTAAAATATAAAGTCAGAATGGTGAGACAAAATTCACAATTACCTTTTTTATTTTGTGGCTGAAAAAAAAATCGCAAGATCAGAATTCTGAGAAACAGTCTAAATTACAAGATGTAAACTCATAATTCTGAGAAAAAAGGTTAGAATTATGAGATGGAAACTCAGAATTACAAGAAAAAAGTCTGAATTATGATATTTAAACTCAGAATTAGGAGAAAAACGTTAGAATTAAGTGATGGAAACTCAGAATCACCAGGAAAAAAGTCAGAATTACAGGAAAAAGTCAGAATTATGAGATGGAAACTCAGAATTACAAGAAAAAAGTAAGAATTATGAGATGGAAACTCAGAATTACAAGAAAAAAAGTCAGAATTATGAGATGGAAACTCAGAATTACAAGAAAAAAAGGCAGAATTATGAGATGGAAACTCAGAATTACAAGAAAAAAAGGCAGAATTATGAGATGGAAACTCAGAATTACAAGAAAAAAGTAAGAATTATGAGATGGAAACTCAGAATTACAAGAAAAAAAGTAAGAATTGTGAGATGGAAACTCAGATTTACAAGAAAAAAGGCAGAATTGTGAGATGGAAACTCAGATTTACAAGAAAAAAGGCAGAATTGTGAGATGGAAACTCAGAATTACAAGAAAAAAGGCAGAATTATGAGATGGAAACTCAGAATTACAAGAAAAAAGTAATTAGGAGGGGAAAAAGTCTGAATTACAAAATGTAAACTCAGAATTACAGGGAAAAAAATCAGAATTATGAGATGGAAACTCAGAATTACAGGGAAAAAAATCAGAATTATGAGATGGAAACTCAGAATTAGGAGGAAAATAGTCTGAATTATGAGATGGAAACTCAGAATTACAAGAAAAAAAAGGCAGAATTATGAGATGGAAACTCAGAATTACAAGAAAAAAAAGGCAGAATTATGAGATGGAAACTCAGAATTACAAGAAAAAAAAGGCAGAATTATGAGATGGAAACAATTACAAGAAAAAAGTCAGGATTACGCGATGTAAACTCAGAATTCTGAGAAAAAGGTCAGAATTGTGAAATATAAAATCAGAATGAGGAAAAAAGTTGAAATTACGCGAAACTCAGAATTAGGACTTTATACCTTACAATTGCGAGCTATTGTGAGAAGAAAAGTCCAAGTTGTGAGAAAAAAGTCTGAATTGTGACAAATTGTGGAAATGGGCTTCCATATGCTCCTCTGTGTACTGCGATAATGGAAATGCCATATTGATCTTTCAGGTGTCCATCACGTGTTTGACACCAGCTTCAGTCGCTCTTTCAGCCTGTTAGAAAGCCAGAGGGAGTTTCTGGAGCGATTCAGTCGCAAGGAAGTGGACAAGAAGGCCCTACCAATGCTGGCGTCTGCCTGTCCAGGTAGTCTTTTCTCAATCTGTTCTTTACAGTATTTTCTGACATATTCATGGTAGTGTGTTTTATTATGGGTCCAACATGGATTTATTCCCTGTATTTCATTCAGGGTGGATTTGCTATGCTGAGAAGACTCATGGTGAATTCATCATCCCGTACATCAGCACAACGCGATCGCCCCAGCAGATAATGGGTTCTCTAGTCAAGGGCTATTTTGCCTCTCAGAAGGTACTAAACAATGAACTTCTGTTCAGAGAGGGAGGAACTGCCCACAATGCTTTGTGCCAAATACAAAGTCCCACATTAAAAACCTTTTTTTGAAGTATTTTTGGACCTTGATTTAAATGTTGAGGGTCACATTAGACATAAAAGTTATTGCATTATGCCTGTATACAGGGAGTGCAGAATTATTAGGCAAGTTGATTTTCTGATCATATTTTTTTCCCAAGCACATTTTACCAATTCCAATCCACATCAATCTTAATAACTACTATTAATATTGTTTTTAATCATTTATAAGTGATATATAATTGTTCATGAAGGCTGGAAATGAAAAATGCCTTATATTCAGGTGTGCAGAATTATTAGGCAAGTTTTCTTTTACAGGCAAAATGAGCCAAAAAAGAGATTTAACTCAGACTGAAAAGTCAAAAATTATTAAATACTCATGAGAAGGACGCAATACTAATGCAATACTAGAAATTGCAAAGTTAAAGCATGACCAAGGGACAGCAAAATGCTCATTGGGTCAGCGGGGTCAGACAAAAACAGGTGGAAAAGAAAAGACACATGTTAACTGCAAAATAATTAAGAATTAAGGTGAAGAATTAAGTGTGAAACCATCAGGAACCCTTTAGTCTCCAGCGCCACCATTTTCCAGAGCTGCAACCTACCTGGAGTCTCCAGAAGTGCAAGGTGTTAGGATCTCAGAGACTTAGGTTAGCTAAAGAATCCTAAAAAATGACCTGCACTTGATAAGAATCACAAGCTGAAGTGTTATAAAATACATGAAGACTGGGTTTTAATAGGGCTTATAGACAGACAGCTTGAGAATGACTCCTGATGGACCAGCACCACATCCTCTTGTACCACTGTTTGAAGAATTTATCCAGAATCTGGCAGTAAGGTGTTTGAGTTCACTTTTAGTCCATCTCTTATCCTGAAATGTCTGTCTTGCAGAGATGGACTAAAAATGATCTTCCAAAACTTACTGCCAGATTCTGGAAGATAAATTCTTCAAACAGTGGTACAAGAGGATGTGGTGCTGGTCCTTCAGGAGTCACTCTCAAGCTGTCTGTTTATAAGGCCTATAAAAACCCAGTCTTCATGTATTTTATAACACTTCAGCTTGTGATTCTTATCAAGTGCGGGTCATTTTTTAGGATTCTTTAGCTAACCTAAGTCTCTGAGATCCTGAGACCTTGCACTTCTGGAGACTCCAGGTAGGTTGCAGTTCTGGAAAATGGTGGCGCTGGAGACTAAAGGGTTCCTGATGGTTTCACACATAATTCTTAATTATTTTGCAGTTAACATGTGTCTTTTCTTTTCCACCTGTTTTTGTCTGACCCCGCTGACCCAATGAGCATTTTGCTGTCCCTTGGTCATGCTTTAACTTTGCAATTTCTAGTATTGCATTAGTATTGCGTCCTTCTCATGAGTATTTAATAATTTTTGACTTTTCAGTCTGAGTTAAATCTCTTTTTTGGCTCATTTTGCCTGTAAAAGAAAACTTGCCTAATAATTCTGCACACCTGAATATAAGGCATTTTTCATTTCCAGCCTTCATGAACAATTATATATCACTTATAAATGATTAAAAACAATATTAATAGTAGTTATTAAGATTGATGTGGATTGGAATTGGTAAAATGTGCTTGGGAAAAAAATATGATCAGAAAATCAACTTGCCTAATAATTCTGCACTCCCTGTAATTTATAACTTCAAATTGTTTCATTGTAGCTTAACTATGTTGCAAAAAGCACTTAAACTGATTATAAACTGCTTTGGTCTCTGCCATGCTGCACATGTAAAGCCTTTTGTTTGGCAGCTTTCACAAGAGTCAGTACCACAGAAAAGGCTAATCTACTGAACACACACTACTATTGAACACACACCTTTATTTGCATTGAATATTAGCATTAGAAAACAAAGTAAATACAATGACAGGCATCCTGTAAATATTTTGCAGTTACGTTAACAGTGAGTCTCACTTAATTTAATTTACAAATCAAGGTTAAAATGCATTTTGTTCTCCATCTTATGCTTTGACAGGGTATTTCACCACAGAAGATCTATCATGTGACCGTGATGCCCTGCTATGATAAGAAACTAGAGGCTTCCAGACCAGACTTCTACCTCAGTGAGCACGAGACCAGAGAGGTGGACTGTGTTATCACTTCAGGTGAGTGAATCTAACAACATTAAAACATGAACCGATGGCTACAAGAACGAGGCTCAGTCCCTCATCTTGTGAGTGTTTGGTTCACAGGAGAAGTTCTGAAGATGTTGGAAGAGGAGAATGTGTCCTTGAGAGATGTGGAGTTGGCCCCTTTAGACAACATGTGAGTTCTTCATGTTTGCTAGTCAAACCAATAGTATTAATACTTAATAGAAATTGTGTCATACATGAATGTGTGTTTTAGGTTCAGTAACGTCTGTGGGGAGGAGCTGCTGACTCACGCAGGAAGTGGATCTGGTGGATACCTTCATCACATCTACAAACATGCTGCCAAACAGCTGTTTGGGGTTGAAGTAGATGAACTCACATACAAGACAATGAAGTATGTCTGAATACAGCAATTCTGTTACAAAGATCCCAGAACTGGGTTATTTGTACACTAATATTCAAAAGGTTGGGGGTCAGTCTTTTTTATATATATAAAAAAAGAAATTTAATACATTTATTAATCAAGGATGCATTCAATTTGATCAAAAGTGACAAAAGTGTTATAAAAGATTTAAATATAGAATAAATGTTGTTCTTTTAAACTCTATAAATCTCTTTAAAAATGTATCAGTTTCTACAAAAATCGCGAGCAATTAAAGGGGACGCAGCCTGAATCAGCGCATTTCTAATGATGCCCCAAAATAGGCAGTTAAAAAAATGAATTAAAAAAAATCTATGGGGTATTTTGAGCTGAAACTTCACAGACACATTCAGGGGACACCTTAGACTTATATTACATCTTGTAAAAAAACGTTCGATGGCACCTTTAAATTGTGAAGATCTTGAGTTTTCACTCAGTGGTGTGTCTGTGGTGGTCTGACAAATTTCAGTGTTTCACCATGAAACAGGAAGTTGTTGTAACTCGGGCATACAATGTCCGATCTGCCCCAAACTTCAAATATTTTATTAGAATCCTGACCTGAAGACATCTACATGCCAATATTCAGTTACAGTCATAGCGCCACCTGTGGGTAACAGGAATTGACTTGTTTAACACTGTGATTGACTCCACATAGAGATTCAAACAGAACCACATCATATGTTGTCAGTCTAATCTTAAGACCTCAGTGATGTTAAATTGCAAAGATCTTGGGTTTTCGTTGAAGGGCGTGTCCGTGGCGTGATGTTTCACCATAAAAGAGGAAGCTGTTGTAACTAAGGCATACAGTGTCCGATGTGCCCCAAACTTCACATGTGTGATAAGAGTCCTGGCCTGAAGACATCTACGTGACAATATTCAGTTACAGTCATAGCGCCACCTGCTGGCAACAGAAAATGGCATGCTTTACACTCTAATTCACTACCAGAAACACATTTCAATGTGCCACGAAGTACCAAATATATTAGAAACACATTAAATCATGCAACACTTGGCTGAGTGCTAATGTATGCGATTAATGCCACGAAACAAAAAGTTGTTGTAACTCGGGCATACAATGTCCGATCTGCTCCAAACTTCACATGTTTGATAACAGTCCTGGCCTGAAGACATCTACATGGCAATATTCAGTTACAGTCAAAGCGCCACCTGTTGGTAGCAGGAAGTCTGGCACTTTGAAATGACTTTGCCATAATTCTCCTGTATTTACTCGCTTACATGCATGTCGCCCACTGTTCACTGTTTTCCTAAGGCCAACGGGGGCGGTGAGCCCGGGTGCGAGGGCCCTTTCATCGCTGCTTGCAGCTTTAATTATTAGAAAGAAATTACCTAGTCATTTCCAGTTTACTAATTTCTAAATCAGTACTACTAAATTAGTTAGAAGTAATATCTAGCTAAGACATTGTGTATAAAATAATTTTTAAAAATAACTATTTAAAACAATTTTATGAATGGAAATTGGTCAGAAATTGTAGCAACCATGTAATACCATGGTATTATTTAAAGTACACTGGAGCACAATGTAAATATGAATATGATAATAATATGATAATCATGAAGTTCCTTGGTATCAATGTTCCTTGGTGTTAACAAGATACCCTGATACCTTTTCCATGGAACTACCACAGAACTGTTTTAAGGAATAATATATGTTGCTTGTCACATTTTATTTATTTAAAAGTACCATGGTGCTACCATGGCAAGTTCTGATAGTACCATGGTAGCACCTCAGTACTTTTTTCGTAAGGTACATTTCATTTGTCTCTTATTTTTTTCAAACAGAAACAAGGACTTCCAGGAAGTCACTCTAGAGAAGGATGGTCAAGTTCTGCTGCGGTTTGCTGCCGTCTATGGCTTCAGGAACATTCAGAACCTGGTACAGAAGCTGAAACGAGGAAAATCACCTTACCACTTTGTAGAAGTAATGGCATGTCCGTCAGGTAGGAAATTACATCTCTAGTCCTTGAAAACCATCTTTTTGTATCATTCATAAACAACGCATGTCGTATGACCTCTACTGGGAAAAACATTGCAGTTAGCATCACTGAAGGAAAATTTTCCTTTTAATAGTTATATTTTGTAATATTTTTATAATTATATTTTTTAAGGAGGCCATATTACGCCATTTAAAAAAAAAAAAAAAAAAGTTTTTTGGGTTTACTAGAATAGTTTTTCATGCTTGAATGTTCAAAAAACATGCTATTTTCACATATTTTACACTGTTGCAGCACCTCTGTCAGTAATGCTCTGCTTAACTTCCACACTAAGATGCATCGTTGAACAAATCAACTGGCTAGTCACAACTGTTTCCCGAAACCGTATTGTCACAAATTTATCATTCAGGTGGTGGAGTAATAATTTATTTTAATAAATCAGTTTGAGATCGAATTAATGCTAGATTTTTTCCTATAAATTGCAGACATGACTTCTGATGACTACTACTCGTTTTACCAAATCGTTGAACAATGCTGATAACGAGGGAACTTGCAATCACAGTTGGCTAACAATGCTTTCCGTAAACGCTCCTCTGTTTAGTTCCTGTCTCTAGAAGCCCCTCCTTCTTAAAAGCACAATGTGCTCTGATTGGTCGACTGGATCGGTGTGTTGTGATTGGTCAACCGCATTGAGCATGTTTCAGAAATGTCACAGCCGTTTCAACACACTTCTTGCACAACTCAAACAGACCCCGCCCAATTATTTTGCATATTCCCTTGGGCGGGATTTATTTAAATGAGGGATATTGTGATGTGTTCGTTCCCAGAAGAAAACCCAAGAACTACAATCAAGGCGTTTCAGGGATTTCAGAAACTTGCGTAATGATATAGAGAATAACTCCCTTTGGAATGACATTTTTCATGCTCAATAACTAAAGAAAGATGAAAATGAAAAAAAAAGTATAATAGGTCGTCTTTTATATTTTTTATAGTTAATTTAATGCTGTATTTTGACGCCATAGAGTGTAATTCTTTGGGCCTCAAGACCATGTCGTTGATATAATCTTCTGATACTGTTCTCTTGAATAATATCCATTCTAAACTTGCATAAGCCAAGTCTGCTATAATACATTTAATTGAATCCTACAGGATGTCTTAACGGCGGCGGTCAGCTCAAGCCTTCATCGGATCAATCCAACAAAGAGTTGCTGCAGCAGGTGGAGGAGCTTTACCGCGGTGAACGTACCTCAGTGCCAGAGGAGGACTCGCGAGTGGCTGAACTCTATCAGGGCTGGTTAGAGAGCGTGGGAGAGGAGAAAGCCCGACAGTTACTGCACACGCAGTACCACGCCGTAGAAAAAAACACCAGTGGCCTCAGTATAAAGTGGTGAGGAGCTGCTAAGACTCTGATGAACCAAATATATTGTTATATTTCTTCCTTTATGTGTGTGTTAAGTGAATATTTAAAGTACATTTGAAACTACATCAGATAAACAGACATCTGCTGAAGAACGTTGACTTCAGATTACATATCAAACTGACCTTTATATACTTTATAGCCATGAGCCTTTTTTCTGTTCATGAATGTTGCCTTGGATTATTTTGGTAAGACTTTACAATAAGGTTCATTAGTCAACATTAGTTAACTACATTAGATAACATGAACTGCACTTCTGCAGAATTTATTAATCTTTGTTAATGTTTCAACATTTACTAATACTTAATTAATATCAAGAGTTCACTGTGAACTAAAATTAAACAATATTAACAAATGTATTCCTCATGGTTAGTTCATGTTAATACATTAATTAATGAACCTTATTGTAAATTAATGAACCTTATTGAAATATTGTTCCCAATATTTCTTTCATTTTATTATTTCATTTATAGTTTGTTTCTTTGAAAATGTTTCTGTAAATTCATTGTTACTATGTAGTCTGCACTGAAAACAATACTTTGTCGTTTTTGAGAATACATTTTGATTTGTGATAATAAAAATATGATCACATGTTGCCATGTATATAATCGTTCCATTAATGTAATTATATTTATTGAGGAAATAAACTATTCATATATTTTACTCAATAAATTTTTTGTGTGCATTTGTGATTCAATTTTATTTATTTTTAAAGCAACAACAAATACCTTTGTATTAAATTATTCCTGCACAGAACATTTTCATTTGTTTAACATGGTATTTAAAATGGTATTATGAACCTTGAATTATGGTATACATTTATTTAAATGTTATACCATGATAAAGTTGAATCAGGACTGTTAGACTTTTGGTGTTATAAGAACAAAAAGAACATAATTAGTATTTTATAATTAGTAGTTAATATTGTTTCATACAAAGCGGGTAATAAAACTGCAATGTGTAGCTGCATTTCTAGAAAAAAAACAGGTGCGTACATTTATATTAAGACTTTATTCAGTTTGAACACTATGATCATAATTACATTTTCTCATAGTTACTTTTGATAACTAGTGCAAGATTGATAAACAATAACTGGATGAGCTAAACCAAGACGAAAAGCTGAAACCAGTATGCAGTGTTGAATATTTTCTACATTCAAAAATCATTCAATAACATCAAAATAAACGCAATTAAATCAAATGCAGTTTTCTTAGGACATTAAAACACACCAAATAAAATTTTGCTGGAACACCTCGCTTTGTTAAGATTGCCATAACATCTTAAAAATAAGTCTTTTTGATTTACAAAATAAAACATTGCACATTAAGACGAAACATTTTGAAATAAAACTATAATTTAACCACACAACATTAGTTCAGACATGGCCTGGATCTTCCCAAAAATAAAACTTACGCAAGCTTACGTAAATAAAATTTGGCCTACAACACAGACTTAGTACATCTGTATTTTCTTTAAATGCAAATCAACGACATGTATTCTTTCAATGATGAAAACATTCGAAATAACATCTGTTTTTGATCTATTGCTTGTAACAATGATTTAAATACATTGTTTTACAGGTTAACAATCCTGTGTATTGCTCATTGAAGACGATACACTGCCCAAAATTGTGCTTTTGCTATAAACGAAGCGTATGTAAATACCATCAGTCCTGCTATTAGAGAAACGATGAGCGGAGATAAGCGTAGTGGTGATGGCCATCGCGAAAACAAGCTCAAAAGATCAGTTCTTCGGGACTCTAAAGCTGTCCTTCTCCTTACGGATACTTCTCATGGCTTCAATCGGGTCACTGGTCCCAGCATGCTCCTGTACGGACTTCTCTCTGTAGTGCAAACACATGAGGAAATTAGTAAAATTAGTAACATTTTTTTACAATAAGGTCTCATTTGTTAACATTAGTTAATGCTTTAACTAACAATGAGAAATATATTTTTAAAGCATTTTTTTTAACCTTTGTTGATGTTAGCTAAGAAAATGTGAATGTTAATTTTCGTTCACAGAGCATTAACTAATGTTACAACTTTTGACCTTAAAAATGTATTAGTAAATGCCAAGATTAACCTTAACAAATGCTGTAGAATTTTTGATCGTTACCTCATGTTAACTAGCATAACTTATTGTAAAGTGTTACCAAAAAGTCACAATTATGGTCTTTATTGTTTTTAAAAGGTGCAGTGTGTAAATTTTAGGAGGATCTGTTGACAGAAATGCAATATAATATACATAACTATGTTTTCAGTGGCGTATAAAGACCTTACATAATGAAACGTCATGTTTTTATTACCTTAGAATGAGAATGAATATATATATATATATATATATATATATATATATATATATATATATATATATATATATATATATATATTTCCCAATTTTTTTTTTTTTGTCTTTGTCTTTTAAAGGGACAGTTCAAACAAAAATATTTCCCATATGCATATGACCTGCTTTCTTCAGATAAATACAAACGAAGGTCAATATCAATCTCTGTGAGTCCATATAATGGCATTGGCCGCTCGTTTGATGCTTGTGACAGTACTCCATACAACACCATTGGATCAATCATTGTCTACTGAAGCACAAAGATAGGTATGTGTAAGAACACATACCTGAACACAGCAACACTAATCAGTGTTGCTGAAAGTAGCTAAAACTGGTCACTAAATGCCGCTAGATGACATCATACCGGCGCGTCCACTGAGCTATATTAATATAAATATAGATTAGTGGGCGAGTCACAGAATCTAGATAAGGTTTGTCCAAGAAATTGCTAAATTTGGCACTAGGATTTTGAAAAAAAGTCTCAAAAGGGGCAGGGAATTCGCTAAATCTAGCGACAAAAAAAAAAAAAAAAAAAAAAATCACTAAATTGGCTGCACTGATACTAATATTATTCACTCTTTTAACTATAAATCATTAGCTATGTTTCCATTCACCTATTTTTGTGTACATTTTGGGACACTGTATCTAAAGGTGCCGTAGAACATATTTTCAAAAGATGTAATATAGGTGTCCCCTGAATGTGTCTGAAGTTTCAGCTCAAAATAACCCATAGATTTTTTTTAATTCATTTTTTTTTAACTGCCCATTTTGGGGCATCATTAACTATGCACCGATTCAGGCTGCGGCCCCTTTAAATCTCTCGCTCCCCCACCCCCGGAGCTTGCGCTTGCCTTGAACAGCATAAACAAAGTTCACACAGCTAATACAACCCTCAAAATGGATCTTTACAAAGTGTTCGTCATGCAGCATGTCTAATCGCGTAAGTATGGTATTTATTTGAATGTTTACATTTGATTCTGAATGAGTTTGATAGTGCTCCGTGGCTAACGGCTAATGCTACACTGTTGGAGAGATTTATAAAGAATGAAGTTGTGTCTGTGAATTATACAGACTGCAAGTGTTTAAAAATGAAAATAGCGACCGTGAATACAGTAATAAACGATGGTAACTTTAACCACATTTAACAGTACATTAGCAACATGCTAACGAAACATTTAGATAGACAATTTACAAATATCACTAAAAATATCATGTAATCATGGATCATGTCAGTTATTATCACTCCATCTGCCATTTTTCGCTATTGTTCTTGCTTGCTTACCTAGTCTGATGATTCAGCTGTGCACAGATCCAGACGTTAATACTGCCTGCCCTTGTCTAATGCCTTGAACATGGGCTGGCATATGCAAATATTGTGGGCGTACATATTAATGATCCGACTGTTACGTAACAGTCGGTGTTATGTTGAGATTCACCTGTTCTTCGGAGGTCTTTTAAACAAATGCGATTTATATAAGAAGGAGGAAACAATGGTGTTTGAGACTCACTGTATGTCATTTCCATGTACTGAACTCTTGTTATTCAACTATGCCAATATAAATTCAATTTTCAATTCTAGGGCACCTTTAAAATAAAACAAAAAAAGCTGAACGGAAACATCAAGATGTGCATAAATTCTAAAAATGCACATAAAAATTAAGAAAAAAATAATTAAGAAAACATGCACAAAAAGTACTATGGAAACGCATTTACTGAATAAATCCCTCGATGCGCAACAAAGAACGCACGTGACTTTGCCTCAACAGTTTCTGTGATTGGATAACTGGACTAATCAACGGATCAGTTTCATCGCACAGCAACTCAGATGTTGGTTTGATCGTTCTGAAACACCTGAGCTAAAGTCTGTCATCAGAATGATTTGGTTTAATTCCCTCCCAGAAGTGTCTCACATGATTGCATTCACAAACACCAGCATCCGAACACAAGATAACACGCGTTTATTGCTTTTCATTTGCACGCTCTGAGACAAGTAATTTATGATGAAGAAAAAGAAGAAGAAAAAAAAAGAAAAAAAAAGCTTCTTCCCTGAATGCAGCAAATTTCATTTTTTATTACAGATATTTTGTGCAAATTTCCCAGGAAGTGACGATTTTGCTCTCTTGAACACATGGGATGGAAATGCTGCTTTATTCTCAAATGTTTCATGCGATATTCCAATTTTGCACACAAGTTAAATTCGCAATTTTGAATGGAAACAGCTAGTGTGATGTGAAGCTCCCATGAGAAGTAAAGCAGAAGCACAAAGAATCGCCACTTCTCACGTGAAGTTCACAACACACACTTCACAACGTCCCTCTCGCGAACACTCGTATGACAGCAGACCGGAAGTGATGTTTTATAGTTAAAAGAGTTTATTAGTATTTCTCTTACACACACTTATCTTTTTGCTTCAGAAGATATGGATTACTGTCACAATCACTGGTTTTCAAGCATGGTTTACAATAAGGTTTTCAAATGAAACCTTACTGTAAAATGTTACCAAAAAATAAAAATCAATATTTATTTTAAAATAAATGCCTTTATTGTTTTTTAAGCATTTTAATATAGATTTTAAAATGTTTTATTATTCTATATTTTTTCATAAAAAATATTATATAACTTATTTTATGTGTTTCGTTTTAGTCCCATAATGTTTTTTACCAAGTTCAAACCCATGCTAAAATTTTATCAGCAATATTCCATGTCAAGATCATGTGAAATGCACAAACAAGTAAAGTGCAAGACAGTCTATCTGATGTATATTTGGGAATGATTTCACATACCTCACTCTCATGAAGGGGTTAAATGTGAACTCATCAGCCACCGTAGAAGGAATGGTTGGCTCTCCGTTATCGTATTTTTCCTAATCAATGTAAGACAAGGTTATTCAAACACTTGCACAATGACAGCATATGCAGCTTAAGTAAATGTATGTTAAAGAAGAGTTAAACACCTTAGCCCAAGCTAACTTTGTCCGGACGGCCTCGTTTTTTGGCTCAACATGCCGTGCAAATTTCAGATTATTTATAGTGTACTCGTGCCCACAGTACACACGCTGAAACCAAAGGAAACTGTGAGTTTAGAACATGCAACTTTATATTACCTAAAATAACTGTTTTTACAGTAAGAGTTTAGCACAAAGACAGAGATTTGAGTTTAGATGGGGGAATTGGTACCGTCTCTGGAGGAAGACGGCCTAAAACCTCGATCAAGGCTTTGTACATCTCATCAGCGGTACCTTCAAAAAACTTCCCACAGCCGGCCACGAACAGAGTGTCGCCTATTCATAATGTGAACATAGCAAGAAAAACCTGTTTGTTAATACAGTTTATACAGTAATACAAAGTTTCCATATGTCAGACTGTCACAATAGTTTTTGTAGTCTCTGTTCATAAAGGTGGAACTTTTTTTAATTGAGCAAATTAAATCTGTAAAGTCATTAAATAGCTAAAGGATTATCGTTTACTTAGTGTACACTACCGTTCAAAAGTTTAGGGTCGGTACGATTTTTGTCATTTTTAAAGAAATTATTATTTTTATCCATCATGGATACATTAATTTGATAGAAAGTGATGGTAAAGACATTTTCGAATGTATAAAAAGAATAAATGCTGATCTTTTAAACTTTCTATTCATCAAAGAACAACATTATTGAATGTCAATTTTTCACATTGATAATAATAATAAATGTTTCTTGAGCATCAAATCATCATATCAGAATGATTTCTGAAGGATCATGTGACACTGAAGACTGGAGTAATGATGCTGAAAATTCAGCTTTGATCACAGGAATAAATTATAGTTTAAAATATATTAAAAGTTATTTTAAATTGTATTAATATTTCACTATATTACTGTAATTGATCAAATAAATGCAGAAATGTTGAGCTAAAGAAACTTCTTTTAAAAACATTTCTAAAATTTACTAAAACCCAAACTTTTGAACGGTAGTGTATGAAAATATGTCTTACCCGTAAACACAGCTGGTGGTTCAGTGCTGTTTTCTTTTGTTACAAAATAGCAGATGTGGCCGGTGGTGTGACACGGCGTAAACAAACACTTTACATTCAGAGAGCCCACCTGGAATGATCAAACAATCTCAAATGTGTCCAGCGGTATACAGCGGATGCTTCTGATTGGCTAAGCTGCATCCAAAGCCAATTTGTGCACATGTGTTTGTACACTACCATTGAAAAGTTTGGGGTTGGTAAGATTTTTTTAATTGGTTTTGAAAGAAGTCAATTTATGCTCACTAAGGCTGCATTTATATGATCAAAAAATACAGTAAAAACTGTAAAAATGTGAAATATTATTCCAATTTAAAATAACTGTTTTCTATTTGAATATATTTTAAAGTGTAATTTATTCCTGTGATCAAAGCTGAATTTTCAGCATATATTACTCCAGTCTTCAGTGTCACATGATCCTTCAGAAATCATTTTCTTGATGATCAAGAAATATTTATTATTATTATCAATGTTGAAAACAGTTGTTTTTGTGGAAACCTTTTTTACATGATTCTTTTTATGGTTATTCTTTGCTGAATAACCCTAATAATTTCTGTATATAAAAAAAAAAAAAATCTTACTGACCCCAAACGTTTGAACAGTAGTATTTATATTATATAAACCAGACTTACTTTGAAAGTGTTGTAGTGTGTGACTTTCTGAGTTAAAGCTCCCACTCGGTCATCTCCGCCGTACACCGTCAGTCCCGGCATGAGCTTCACCAGCTTCTCATTACCTCCAGCATGATCCCTGGAAGTTATGAATCATCAGCTCTAATTCCCATATTAGTAGATAACACAGAATGACTGTACTTTTTCCCAGGTCTGACTTACCAGTGATGATGAGTGGTCAGGACAGTCTTGAGCTTCACGCCATGCTTTTTGACCGCATCTACAACCTGAGACAGATGACAGTTATGAAGCCATGGGACGCACAATGCGATGTGTAATATAATATGCGCAGTGAAATATTCTTACTTTCTGGGGCTCTACTGGATCCACTATGGCTGCTTCCTTCGTGTCTTCATCAATGAGGAGGTACATGTAGTTGTCGGTGAGAGCAGGAAGCAGTTCGACCTTCATGTCTGACTGTTCCACCAGAGATGACTTCCTAAGAGCGGAGTGAAACCAGGCTGTAGGAACTTCAAAACAGAGATTCGGGATCAGGAAACGTTCTAGCTTGAACAACATGTTTTCATAATTTCAAAACATGATGAAAAATGTCCTATGGTTAACATAGTCACTGCAATTTTAGTTACTGTACAATACATTTTACATATTTTCTAGCTGATAAAAGCTGGTTATTTGTGGTCATAAGCTGGTAGTTGACATTGTCTAAGCTCTTGAGGAACTGGTTAGACTCTTTGTGTAATTGTGCTTCACCGGTGTGACTACTATGGACTGGTATGACCTGATTTTCCCAATGTTTAAATTAGTCAATTAATCAAAATGGCAAAAAAAAAAAAGCTTCTCAGTTTAAAGGAGATCCTACATTCATATGTGACCCTGGACCACAAAACCAGTCATCACGGGTATATTTGTAGCAATATCCAACAATACATTGTATGGGTAAAATGATCGATTTTTCTTTTATACCAAAAATCATTAGGATATTAAGTAAAGATCATGTTCCAGGAAGATATTTTGTAAATGTCCTACCGTAAATATATCAAAAATGTATTTTTGTGAGTGGATATGCATAAGGACTTTAAAGGCGATTTTCTCAATATTTGGATCTTTTTGCACCCTCAGATTCCAGATTTTCAAATAGTTTTATCTCAGCCAAATATCCCAACAAACCATACATCAATGGAAAGATTATTTATTCAGCTTTCAGATGATGCATAAATCTCAAATAAAAAAAAAAATTGACCCTTATGACTGGTTTTGTGTAGGGCTGTCAAACGATTAATCACGAGTAATCGTATACAAAATAAAAGTTTGAGTTTGCATAATATATGTGTGAGTACTGTGTGTAATTAATATGCATATATAAATACACACAAATTAATGTATATATTTAAGAGAAATATGTTATTTATGTACAAAATATTTTTATTTATATATTATAAATTATATAAAAATATAAATAAATACATATACTTGTAAATATTTCTCAAATATATACATGAATGTATTTGTATTTATATATACATAATAATTACACACAGTACACCCACATATATTAGGCAAACTCAAACTTTTATTTTGTATACGATTAATCGCGATTAATCATTTGACAGCCCTAGTTTTGTGGTCCAGGGTCACATATATTATGTTTATACCATTATTATGATAACAATTACTATTAGTAATTTATTCCTGTGATCAAAGCTGAATTTTCAGCATCATTACTCCAGTCTTCAGTGTCACATGATCCTTCAGAAATCATTCTAATATGATGAATTGGTGATCAAGAAACATTTATTATTATTATCAATGTTGAAAACTGTTTAGGATTTTTGTGAAAACCGTGATACCGTGATTTTTGATGTATACAAAAGGTCAAAAGAACAGCATTTATCTGAAATAGAAATATTTTCTAAAATTATAAATGTCTTACTGTCATTTTTAATCAATTTAATGAGTCCAAGCTGAATGAAACTTAACGTCTTTCAAAAAAAATGTATTTGAGATCTTACCATTATAAAAACTTGGGATCAAATCAACACTTGGTGTTCATCTATAATGTATTATCTATAATTTATGGAAAAAGCATATCTATTATGCTCAAATTGAGCAATATTTTGATGCTGTCTAGTCAATCCCTCCATATTACATTTAATGCAATACTGTAAAAAATAAATAAATAAAATACTGTATGGCAAATACACATCTCTTAAATGGTTTTACAACTTTTAAAAGAACAGAAAGCACGAAGTGTTTACAATCACGTCACTCCAAACGCACGACATATACAGTGTTGCATACACATATAATATGATGACTTTAATCATGTTTGCATTATGTATACACACCACACGTCATGCTCACACACACATACGTCAACAGCTAAGATGATGTAACTCTACTCTGTCTGTATAGGGATCAGTTCTTTTACTAGATCAAAACACTGACTGCAAATACACCAAAGGTCCTGTGACAGCACTGACACACGGATGCGTCGCTAAACAAGACATTGCGATCATGCGCGAGTCAAGATCCTCGGGTAAACATACCGAATTTGTGCGAGACCGCTCCGAGAACACCGAGAGTGCAGGCACTCGCCGCCAGCGTCCTGAACCACATATCAGGACTTCAGCTGTCTGCTGTTACAGTCAGCACAGGGAGGAAGTAGAAAGTCTGGTTTAAAGTGCAAATCAGCCCACTTTTTAACTTTGACCCCTCGTCTAACCAATCGAGTACGAGGGAGTGTCGCGCGCTCAGCAACTCACGCTGTATTGAGGTTATTTACGAATCCTACTATAGTGAAGGCGTGGCTAATTATTCAAAACTCACGCCACATGACCTAATCAATATTCATGAACGAGCCTTTTTAAAACATATGAATATAAGATTAAAGACTTTACT
Organism: Megalobrama amblycephala; assembly: GCF_018812025.1. Taxonomy (NCBI): domain Eukaryota; kingdom Metazoa; phylum Chordata; class Actinopteri; order Cypriniformes; family Xenocyprididae; genus Megalobrama; species Megalobrama amblycephala. The sequence goes on along the minus strand of NC_063044.1, from coordinate 15,363,790 downwards.
ATAAAATTCTTCATAATTACTATCCATGTAACTTTTTTCTTTCCAAATTTAAGTTGGACATTTCTTCACAATGCACAGTCTGTAATTCTAATCTTGAAACAATACCACATTTATTTTTTTGAATGTGATTGTGCAAATGATTTTTGGAAAGAAGTAGACTGGCTTATTTTTTCTGCTTATAGCAAACTTTTTATTTTTGAAATAATTAATGTTCTGTTTTTGATGCGGAAAACAGGGTCAAAGGAGATGGACAATGTGTTAAAATTGCTAACTATCTGTGGCCTATTTCATCTTCATAAATGTAAAGTTACTTACTGTAAGCCCAACATTACGCTTTTTTGTATTGATCTAAAACTATTTTATGACTCTCTTTGTTCATCGCTCAACAAGAAAGCTGCTAAAACTGCACTACTGCTAAAAAAAATATGATTTCATTATAATACCTCCTGTGTATTTCCTGAAAATGAAAGGTTTTTATTATATATATATATATATATATATATATATATATATATATATATATATATATATATATATATATATATAGTCTTAGATATTTAAATAATTTTTTGCTTGCTTGTTTATACATCTTTTTTTGTATTTTGTTTCAAAATCTATTTCATCTATCCCCTGTAAGTTGTTTAATAATAATAAAAAAACATAAATATATATTGAAGTGTCATAAAAATACAATACAGTAAGAATGTCTATACAATAAGAAAACAATAAGAAAAATATAGAAAAGAAAATTAAAATATTTTATTTACAAATATTATGAGGGAAGAAACACCATATTTAAAAAATTAATAAATAAATAAAAGAGCCGTTTTGTTGTTTGCCTTGCAAGCAATAAAAAAATAGCTAGAGACTTAGGAGATAAATCGAGATAAACCTTAGAATCGAGCGTTGTCATTGGATGGCCGTAAGCAAAACCTTATTAATATTCAATCACGCAGCATTCGCCATTGGACAGATTTCAAGTACGTTTGTGAGACCTAATTAATATTCATAAGGTAAGCCTTCGTCGTAGTAGGATTTTAGATATCGCTTTCGGGCCTCGTGATTGTGATGAACTTCTTTTAAGCCAAATAATGTTTCCTTGACTTAATTCCAGACAATTGCATAGGATTCTTCTTTGTTTTATTTGCTTTAGATTTACATTTTTCGTACTGTACTAACGTGTCTCACCGCCCTCCGTTATCGAGCGACCAAAGGTCACTTTATTTCCGGCTACAGGACTCGCTGTGTTGGACTCCAAAATGAGCGCAAGGAATATTGCTCGCTTTTGGGAATGGGGAAGGAAAATAATATGCGTCGGGAGAAACTATGCAGATCACGCAAAAGAACTCAAAAACGCAATTCCCAGCGAACCTGTGCTTTTCCTGAAGCCCCCGTCTGCTTACATTAGGGAAGGGTCTCCTATTCTGGTCCCCTTCTACACCAGCAATCTCCACCATGAAGTTGAGCTCGGGGTGGTCATTGGTAAAGGAGGAACTGCTATTCCTCAGTCTTCAGCCATGGACCATGTGGCTGGATACGTGTTATGCCTGGACATGACAGCTCGGGACATTCAGGACGAGTGCAAGTCCAAAGGTCTTCCATGGACCCTGGCCAAAGCTTTCAACACCTCATGCCCCATAAGTGACTTCATTCCCAAGGAGAAGATCCCAGACCCTGGGAGCATCAATCTGTGGTTGAAGGTGAACAATATCCTGAAACAGAATGGAAGCACATCCCAGATGATCTTTTCTATCCCATATCTCATAAACTACATCAGTGAGATCATCTCTTTGGAAGAAGGTGATCTCATTCTCACTGGGACCCCTAAAGGAGTGTCAAGCGTCCAGGAACATGACGAACTTCAAGCTGGGATTGATGGCATTGTGACTATGACATTTACAGTTGATAGAAAAACATGATTTGAAAAAGAATTAACATTCTTGAGTCTCAAATTGCTGAAAAGCACAACCATTTTGATTGTTTTAAATGCAAATGCAATATCTGACAATGACAAAATCATTGAATGGGAAACATTGTATAATGTTTTTCTTTTCTAAATAAAAAATGGCACTTAGAGGCTTTTGCATTTGAAGTCTTTACACACACACACACACACACATATATATATATATATATATATATATATATATATATATATATATAAGCTGACTGCTTATTCTTCAATTATAGCTGACACATTTTGGAGGTGTGTTTTGGGTCATTATCCTGTTGTAGGATGAAATTGACCCCAATCAAGTGCTGTTCAAAGGGTATGGCATGGCGTTGCAAAATCTCATGATAATTTCCTTCCTCAAGGTCCCTTCCACTCTGTACAAAATCTCCTATTTTACCACCTCCAAAGCACCCCAGACCATCATGCTCCCTCCACCATGCTTGACTGAAGGTATTAAGGTATTGTTCTAGCAACTTTTCATTTGTTCTGCATCTCACAAATGTTCTTCTGTTTGATCCGAAGACCTCAAACTTGGATTCATCTATCCACAACACCTTCTTCCAGCCTTCGAGTGTCCAATGTCTGTGCTCTTTTGCCCATCTCAGTCTTTTGTTTTTATTGGCCAGTCTGAGATACGGCTTTTCTTGGCAATTCTGCCATGAAGTCCAGCATCCTGAAGTCACCTCTTCACTGTTGATGCTGACACTGGTGTTTGACGGGTACTATTTAGTGCAGCTGCCAGTTGAGGACCTGTGAGGTGTCTTTGTCTAAAACTACACACTCTCAGATATTTGTCTCCTTGCACAGTTGTGCATCAGGCCTCCCACTCCTTTTTCTGACCTTGTTAGAGCCAGTTTGTGCTGCTCTCTGAAGGGAGTAGTTAACAGCATGATAAGAAATTTCGCAGTTTCTCACATCGAGTAGCCTTCCTTTCTAAGGACAACAATAGACTGACGGGTCTCTAATGAAAGTTCTTTCTTTCTGGCCATTTTGAGCCTGTAAACAAACAACTGCTGATGTTCAGATACTAAACTAACCTAAAGAATGCCTTGGTCTCTTGTTTGCTCCATTAATACAACGGTTTTCAGTTGTGAAACACAATTGCAAAAGGGTTTTCTCATAATCACTTAGCCTTATAAAATGATTAACTTGAATTAACTGACAATTGCTAATAATAGGCCTCTATGCAAGTGATCCCAAACTTTTATATATATAAAAATAAAATGCGATCCTTACTGTTAAGGCAGACTTTTACAGAGACTGTAAATGTGTCTTTATAAGTTCAAAGTGTCAAGCTCCATATTCATTCCCACAAACAATTGATTTACTAATCCCATTTTTTCTGAGAAGATGTTTAAGGGGGATTTTAAACTTTGAGCATCTCCTGGGCTTTTCATCAATATGTAACAACACAATAATGCAGAAGTTTAACAATCAATCATAGTTTAATGATTGAAATCTCTGTAGTGAGCACACAAACAGTGATACAGCAGAAATAGTCCTATTTAGGCATTGTCCTAAACACGTAAATACATAAATTATTTCAAGTGATAAATGTGCTAAAGCAGGGGTGTCCAATCCTGCTCCTGGAGGGACACTGTCCTGCAGTTTAGCTTCAACCCTACTCAAACACACCTGAACCAGCGTATCAAGGTCTTACTAGGCATAGGCTACAAGAAACATCCAGGCGTGTTAAGGCAAGTTGGAGCCAAACTCAGGACAGTGGCCCTCCAGGAGCAGGACTGGACACCCCTATGCTAAACAACATCTAAAAGATGATCTCCACATGACCAAGTGAGGCTGCAGAAATTATTAAATCAGCATTTAGGATCCTTGTTATCAAGTAACCAAAAGACTAACACTTTAAAATGTAACTAGTGATCTATAACAGGCAAACTAAGATCAAATGTGCACTAACGTTCAAAAGTTTGGGGTCAGTATATGATTTTTTTTAAAGTATTATTATTTTGAAAACTTTTATTGCAGAAGAGTCTTTATTAAAAACATTTGAAAAAAAACTTCCTGACCCCAAACTTTTGAATGGTAGTGTATATTGTGCATATTATAACTTAGACTTGATCTTGCATAGTTGTGCGTAGGGATTGGTAGTAGCAGTTATTCGGAGTAAGCTTCTTCATGTTTCCCATGAGGCTGTTTTACACATCATCACTCTGAACGTTCCTCTGTGGGCTTTTCATCAGAGCGTTTCATTCACCATCCACACGGTAAACACATCCAAGCTTCTCCATATGCTCCTACTGAAACATCCTCACATGCTTATCCAACCATCTGGCTCTACTGCTGTTCATTCTTGACTGTGGAAGAAAGAGAGAGGGCTGTGAGACATTTCAGATGTATGAAAAGACATACTGTACATAGATAGAAGCAGTTATCAATTGCTTACTTGAAGAAATACAGGATGCTATTACTATGCATTTAGATCATTTTAACAGCCATTAGTTTACAAATTCAGATTCTTTATTTTTAAAGATATTTTATTTTAGAATTATTATGGGACATTATTTAATAGATAGATATACTATACATCCAAATATAATACTATAGCCTACTTGTATTGCTTGTTGTAAAAGCATATACCTTTAGGAACGAACTTCAGAGAGCTGCTGAATATTCAGAAGCGTGAGAGGCCGTGCTTGGGTCCGTCATTCACAAACTCATGGCCAAGACCATTTCCACACTTACCACATTTAACCTGTAAAAGATGTTACAAAATTCATTGTTCACGTTCTCCAGATCAGAGATTAAAGATTTAGTTCACCCAAAAATGAAAAGTCTGTCATCGATTACTCACGCTCAAGTATGGCTGAGCTTCTGTTTACCATATATGAGTGCTCTATGTGAATAAAAGCCTAAATTAAATCTGTTCATCATATAAAGCCATTGTGTCTTTTCAGAAATTTTTGAATCGTCAGTTTTGGGTGAATAGTCTTTCAGTGGATGGGCAGAAATCTCTCAGATTTCATTAAAATATCTTCTTTTGTGTTCCGAGGATGAACAAAAGTCTTATGGATTTGGAACAAGATGAGGGCAAGTATGATGACGATTTTCATTTTTGGGTGAACTAACCCTTTAATAACTTTATGCGCCCTTCAAATGCTATCGGAAATGTCCTACTTCCCACTCCTGAAGATTACGAGCTTGTCACATTCAAGTGCTTTTGTTGTCGGAAAGAAAAGGAATCATCGAGGAATCCAGGTTTATTCTTGCCTATTTATTGGGAAAATCGGTAGCACTTTACAATAAGGTTCATTAGACAACATTAGTTAACATGAACTAATAATGAACTGCACTTCTACAGCATTTATTAATCTTTGTTAATGTTAATTTCAACATTTACTAATACATTATTAAAATCTTGTTAACATTAGTTAATGCACTGTGAACATGAACAAACAGTGAACAACTGTATTTTCATTAACTAACATTAACGAAGATTAGTAAATACAGTAACAAATGTATTGCTCATGGTTAGTTCATGTTAGTTAATACATTAACTAAAGTTGAACTAATAAACCTTACTGTAAAGTGTTACCAGAAAATCTTATTAAAGCCAAAATTATATATGATGTCCCTTTCATTGACAACTATATAAACATTCACAGCGTTATCTATAGTCATCTTGTTGACGATTCTTGAATGTTGGTCAAATACAGGCTATTTGCACTGTGTATAAAACATACAATACGCTTCAAAAGGTTATTCATATATGTAAATATGCACTACTTTAATGATGGCAATGTAGCTGTTGTGGAAAAAACTAATAAAGAAGAATAGCAGTCAGTCACAGCAGCAATCATTCTCCCCTCTGCCATGTTTAAAGTTTATGGCACGGCCAACTCTGGAACACGGGTATCAAAATTATCCCTGAGCTTCCCAGTGGTAAATCTGACTTGAGGGGGCGTTCATGTCCAGTTTTTAGGAAACTTGTATTTATGACAATTCTGATAGCATGTGAAAGCAGCATTAAAGGATTAGTTCACTTCAGAATTAAAATTTCCTGAGAATTTACTCACCCCCATGTCATGCAACATGTTCATGTCTTTCTTTCTTCAGTCGAAAGTAAATTAAGGTTTTTGAGGAAAACATTCCAGGATTATTCTCCTTATAGTGGACTTCAATGGGGACCAACGCGTTGAAGGTCAAAATTACAGTTTCAGTGCAGCTTCAAAGGGCTTTAAATGATACCAGACGAGGAATAAGTGTCTTATCTAGAGAAATGATCAGTCATTTCCTTAAAAAAAGAAAAGAAAAATGTACATACTTTTTACCTACAAATGCTCGTCTTGCACTAGTGTCCACTTCACACATTACGTAATCATGTTGGAAAGGTCACACGTGACATAGGCAGAAGTACCGATCTAATGTGTTTACAAAGCGAACGTGCAAAGACTAAGTCAAACGCCCTTTACAAAAAAAGGTAAAACAACGATGTCAGACAATTTTGAAGTTGGAGGCGGTATTTCCACCTACGCGACCTTTCCAACGTGATTACGTAATGCGTGAAGACAAGGACACTAGTGCAAGATGAGCATTTGTGGTTAAAAAGCATATAATATTTATTATTTTTTTTAGAAAATGACTGATGGTTTCGCTAGATAAGACCCTTATTCCTCAGCTGGGATCGTGTAGAGCCCTTTGAAGCTGCACTGAAACTGCAATTTGGACCTTCAAACCGTTGGTAGACGCTGAATTTCACGATAAGGAGAAAAATCATGGAATGTTTTCCTCAAAAACCTTAATTTCTTTTCGACTGAAGAAAGAAAGACATGAACATCTTGGATGACATGGGGGTGAGTAAATTATCAGGAAAATTTAATTCTGAAGTGAACTAATCCCTTAAATGCTCAGTGAAATTGTGATGTAGTGTAGTTCATCTACAGACTGCAAACCACTTTATATTTTACCTTGTAAGCTCCCCATCTCTCCTCATGTTTAGACACACTGTTTTCATGGATGGTTTCTGTGAAGGCTGGCCAGGGTGATGAATGCTCATATTTGGATCTGCTGGAGAACAGCTCATGTCCACATTCAGCACAAACATACATGCCTGCAGGAGAAACACACATGCAAGTGGTTTGAAACAGTCTCAGATGATCTTATTTTATACAGTTACAAACTTGACAAAAGTCACTAATACTACTATTCAAAAACATTGTCTTGTAGCAAAAAACATTGTTGATCATCTCCTAACAAGGACACATATTAAAGGAATACTCCACTTTTTTGAAAATAGGCTCATTGTCCAACTCCCCTAGAGTTAAATAGTCGAGTTTTACCGTTTTCGAATCCATTCAGCCGATGCGCCTGCTGCACCCATGAAAAAAATGAAAATTGTCCAACAAAATGAAAATTCTGTCATTTACTCACCCTCATGCCGTTCCACACCTGTAAGACCTTTGTTAATCTTCAGAACACAAATTAAGATATTTTAGTTGAAAACCGATGGCTCAGTGAGGCCTTCATAGCCAGCAATGACACTTCCTCTCTCAAGATCCATAAAGGTACTAAAAACATATTTAAATCAGTTCATGTGAGTACAGTGGTTCAATATTAATATTATAAAACGACGAGAATATTTTTGGTGTGCCAAAAAACAAACCAAAATAACGACTTATTTAGTGATGGCCGATTTCAAAACACTACTACAGGAAGATTCGGAGCATAAATGAATCAGTGTATCGAATCATCGGTTCGGAGCGCCAAAGTCACGTGATTTCAGCAGTTTGGCGGTTTGACACGCGATCTGAATCATGATTCGATACTCTGATTCATTTGTGCTCCAAAGCTTCCTGAAGCAGTGTTTTGAAATCGGCCATCACTAAATAAGTCGTTATTTATTTTTTTATTTTTTGGCACACCAAAAATATTCTCGTCGCTTTATAATTAATGCAGGCATAGGGAGCAATGACAGATACAAAAATATCTTAATTTGTGTTCCGAAGATTAATGAAGGTCTTGTGTGGAACGACATGAGGGTGAGTAATTTATGACAGAATTTTCATTTTTGGGTGAACTAACCCTTTAATACATTAGCTAATGTTGAAAAATGAGACTTATTGTAAAGTGTTACCTATTAAACTGATCACTGAGACTTAAGGATGAAGAAATGCAACTCGCATTAACATAAATCAATCTTTACTGCTACATTTTTATTGATGCTTTGGCAATATTACAGTCAAATAATCATATAATCATGTCTGAAGCAAAGGCTGAAAAGCATTTGTCTTCTCGAAGCAACAAGAACCATGTGTGATAACTTAAAAACAAGACATTCCCATAGTTGTATTAATCAAGTTACATACACGATCTTACATAAGTTGCCTTGTTTACATATGTTATACAGCAGCTACATCGGGGTCAATTAACTTACCAGTCTCAAAATGATCTTTATAAACCTCCCCTCCGGAGAACGAACAGAAAGACATGACTGCACGACAGGACTGTGGTGAAGTTTAAACGACGGACTGAAACTTTCTGTATCAAAGAGTGGAAGAAGCGTGTCTGTACCACGTGATCACACAATCGTGACTGCTCAAGTGTGTCACAGCAGAGATCCGCAGTGTTAAAAAGGCGCAATATCACAAATTAGCTCAGATATTATAGCAAAATAATAATTTCTCAACCATAAGAACAACTACACAATAGATATCAGCTAAAGTACTGAGTGCTAGACGTCACTTACATAACAAAACCACACAAACATGTCTATTCTGTGAAACATGATTATATAAATTACGTTACTTCAACTTATTGAACCTATTTTCGGTGGTTTTGTAAATGTAGACGAGTAATTGTTGAGGTTTTTAATGAGTGCCAGACTTAAAGGGATAGTTCACCCAAAAATTAAAAATTCTGTCATCATTTACTCAGCAGGTGAAAAAATACTATAGTAATTTACAGTAAATACTATAGTTTTTTTGAACCATACTATAGTAAATTGTAGTATACTGTATATATTATAGTGTTTACAACACTTTGTTAATGAATGCTACAGCATACTGTAGTGAACTGATAAACTGTAATAAATACTGTAGTATACTTTAGTTTTTACTACAGTAAACTAGTGTATTGTAGTATAATATACCCTATAGATTGAAGAAAACAGTACAGTACTGAGTAAAGTAATTTGTTTATATATTGTTGTTATGTTACCACAGCAACTATAGAATTACCACAACAAATTAATTCAAATATTTTACAATATTATGGTTCAAAAACACTATAGTATTTACTTTAATTTACTATAGTATTTTTTTTCACTTGGGTTGTTCCAAACCTGTATAAATTTCTTTGTTTTGTTGAACACAAAGGAAGATATTTTGAAGAAAGTTTGTACCCTGGCCGTTTTGGGGCACCACTGACTTCCATAGTAGGAAAAAAAATTCTATGGAAGTGAAATGGTGTCCCAGAACTTTGTCCCACATTTTTCAAAATATCTTTCGTTTGTGTTCAATGGAACAAAGAAATTGATACAGGTTTGGAACAACTTGAGGGTGAGTAAATGATGACAGAATTTTCATTTTTGGGTGAACTAACCCTTTAATGGGAAGCCTTGAAACGTCTTATTAGTTTATAAATCAATATTTTCACATATTGTATTTGCCTTTTATAACTGAGAACTTTCTTTATGTATCAATGCAGTTTTGAAATAAAAAAATACTACATTGTACAGTAGTGCAACGACGACCTCTATTGGTAGAAAAACTAATTGCGTGCATAACCTTTCACCTTCAACCTGGCAGTTTATAAACGAAACGAGGATATAAAATGGGCAGTTTTATACAGATTAATAGCATGAGTTTAGTTTTTAAATAAATATCATTAAAAAATAAATAAAAGTAATTTCCACTGAGTTTTTAATCGTAGCTCGGTGACCTTTCTCGCCATGTTTTGTGAAGCGCGCATGCGCATTGTGGAGGAGAGCGAAGGGAGTTTGAGGTCGATTAAAGGGTTTTTGAAATTTCCCTTCCAATACATGGTCGAAAATGCCGCAGGATCACGATAAAGATGTGTACCCAGAGCCTCCCCGCCAGACTCCAGTGGTGGATAAACAAACGGTTCTGCCGAATCCAGCTTTAATATTGTCGAAGCTCTTCTACTACTCGGTGGATGTGCCTGTGACCACATTCAGAGGTGAAGCGACTTCACACTAGTGTTTACATCTGCTTATTCATACTCTCTCATATGTAGTAGCATTTGTAGAGTGAAAAGAACATTAGGGACATTTGTATAACCCTTGTATTTGGTGCTATATCGTATATACTGTATATCTATTGTTTTTATATTTATAATTGTCCCTAATTGGATTTAATACAGTTCCCCTAAATCACACTATGAAAACAAAACGAAGCAAAAAGAGGTAGAGCAAACCTTAACATTAATACTTCTTACACAGTACGAAAAAATAAACCTTTTTAAACAGTATATAACAACTTTATAACAAAAATTGTCGCAAATTATGAATATTATCAACAGAATTGCAACTATTTTAAGAAACATTTTAAACAAATGTCTTATCCTGAAGCTCAAACAGTAGAGCATGGTGTTCGCAACACCAAGATCATGGGTTTGATTCCCAGCAATATTAACATGCATGAAGGAATAAAAATGTACTCCTTTATTGCAGTGTACCTTTCTCAGGATACAAAGCATCTGCCCAGAGCATAAATGTGAATAAATACCCTCAGAGGGTGGCTGAGAAATGGAAATAATAAAAGTTTTTTAGTTTGTATTTTGGGTCTGTGCAGCCACCTTTAACCATGAAAAATGCAGGTCAAATTTAATGTTTTTCTTTCCCTTTTTCTTCATTGGTTGGTTGGTTTTTATAATAGCAATGCATTTTAGTTTAGTTTCTGTTTTATTTATTGTCATTTCCGTCAAATACAAGTATATATTGAAAAATTCTGCAGCGCAAATTGTATGCAGGATGCAAAGATATCTCTACACGGTTAGTTGACCCAAAAATGAAAATAATGTCATTATTACTCACGCTCATGTCGTTCCACACCCGTAAGACCTTCGTTAGTCTTCAGAACACAAATTAAGATATTTTAGTTGAAATCCGATGGCTCAGTGAGGCCTGCATAGGGAGCAATGACATTTCCTCTCTCAAGATCCATAAAGGTACTAAAAACATGTTTAAATCGGTTCATGTGAGTACAGTGGTTCAATATTAATAATATATATTTTTAGAATATTTTTTGTGCGCCAAAAAAACAAAATAACGACTTATTTAGTGATGGCTGATTTCAAAACACTGCTTCATGAGCTTCAGAGCATAAATGAATCAGCGTGTTGAATCAACTGTTCGGAGCCCCAAAGTCACGTGATTTCAGCAGTTTGGCGGTTTGAGACGTGATCCGAGTCATGATTCGATACTCTGATATTACAGAATTGTAATAATCAATATCAAAACAATATATTCAAACTATATGTATTTCGTAACAAATGACAACTAAAATCTACTTGGCTTGTAATTCTTGATCCTTATTTTATTGGTCCTGTTTTTTTGCTCTACCAGGCATTATCGAAGGCATCCAGGGTGATAAGAAGTCTCACTACTATCATCAGAAGTTTCGCCGTGTTCCTGAGCTGACTCAGTGCCAGGAAGGAGATTATCTGTGCTATTATGAGGCTGAGATGCAGTGGAGGAGAGACTAGTATGTTCATCAAAAAAAGCATTGTAGAACTGTTGTTCATATATCTCTATTTTTGCACACAATCACTATATTTTCTGCAATTTTGTCTGCAGTAAGGTGGATCAAGAGATCGTGAAGGTGGTCCAGGAGCGTCTTCGGGCCTGCCAGCAGCGTGAGGGTCCCAGTTACAGACAGAACTGTAACAAAGAACTGAAGCAGTTTGATGAAGTGTCCAAGGCCTTTCAGTCACGCTGTGAGTATTTTGTCATTCAATATATAATACAATGGGACAAGCCCAGTTGCAGTAGGTATTGTCTGAAATCAAAGCTGTTTATATTAAAGGTGCAAAATGTAATATTTTTGCAGAAAATATCCAAAAACCACTAGGCCAGTGTTATATATTTTGTTCACTTGAGTACTTACAATATCCCAAATGTTTCCAACTATTTGTAAATCATGAGAAAATTGCAATTTTAACCAAGGATATGGGACGTGTGAGGAGTCGCCTGTCAATTGCGTCATACCCACGTTACCCTCGGTTTTCATTTTTTTATTTTGTAGAAACCATGGAAACACCAAAGACGCTTTAATATATTAAATGTTTTAATAGACAAGGGAACAACTGTTTTGATATATTTATAGACCGAAAACTAATTGTTGTTATATAGCTCAACACGTTTAGTCTTATTGTTTAAATCTAATTTTCTTGATTTTTTTTTTTTTTTTGCGAGTACCATGCTTTACCATGAAAAACACTATTTTGTGAAGTAGCTAACATAGCATAATCAGATGCAGCTTTATTTTAATAACAGTAATACAGCATTTTCTCCATCATACGTTTTAAAATTAATTGCATTCCATTTATCAACACAAGCCATCCAGCATTTAATATGATATTCTTAAATCGATTAATCTTACTGCAGTGTGTCTCAAACAAGTGTCTCACAGCAGCCGCCGAGCGTACCCACAGAGTAACGTTATAACATTTTCAACACACTTAAATGTATCTAATATGATAAACAGAGCTGCGTTACCTCACACTCATGACCGGAAAAGCGGAAGCGGCGCCGGCGACTGTGTCATAATAAAAGTTCAGCTGCTCGTGAGGCGTGTGTTGCGCAATCACTCCAGCGGCCTCGTTCAGCTCCCACCACTCGGTCATACTACAGTAACATTAATAATCGCATCCATGAACATGATTTCTTCCCGAGTCCTATCCCAATTATTTCCTCCGGCTGTGATGTGAAGACAACATGTCCCAAGATTCCGCGCTCAAACTTGGCGTCATCAAGCTACGCTTTTGATTTGAATAGGCTTCTACCGACCTCTAGCGGACAGAAATCTTACATGTTACACCTTTTAATGTACAGGAATTCGTTTTCTGGCTGTTAACCTCTTTATTTCTTCTAGACGGGGACCTCGGAGCATACGCCAGCGCGCGAAAGTGTTTGATGAAGCAGAAGGAGAGGATGATGGCAGAGGCACAGAAGGCATAAACATCCTGTTTTTCGGCTTTTCTATGTCCGTCTCTCTCATCTGTGTATCAAAGTGTAAAATAAAGTTTATTGGAAAGTGACTTTTGAGTAGCTGTTATTAATGAAATCCCACCAGTGTCAGAGTTACCTTATATATTACTTTCCCTTCAGTTCAATATCAGTTGTGTTGTTGGTTTTGCATGGACATTTCCAACATTTTAAAAATCAGATTACAGTTTATTTATTTCATGTACTGTACGTGTCTGTGCTTATATGCCAGTTGCTGGATAGAGTCGGTATGAAATGGAGGGGGCAAGAGTTTTTGGGGTAACGCATTACAAGTAATGAGCGTTACGCAATCATATTACTTTTTTCAAGTGACTAGTAATGCAACAAAATATCTGAGTTACTTTTTCAAATAAATAACGCAAGTTTCTTTGTTTTTCACATTTATTGACTGACAGCTCTCCTGTTGAGAGAAATAAAGTACAGAGGTGTTGTGTATGTTGTGTGAACATGATGGTTACTGTAGATGTAGACTACATGTGAGCAAGCATTTACTCTTGATTTTTTTGTTTTATTTATTTATTGCTGAAGGGTGTTCAACTCCTGCATCCTATTCTTCACCAGAATGGCAGCACAGCTGAAAGGTTTGAGCTTTGCGTGCACCCTCTACTGTACAGATGTGACTTTGCATTTCCTTCAGCCTCAGGCTTATTCAGTTGTGACCTAATAGTTAGAGAGTCAGACTTGTAACCTGAAGGTCACAGGTTTGAGTCTCAGTACTGTAAATGAAGGTGGAGGGAGTGAATGAACAGTGCACTCTTCTGCTCTCATTACCCACAGCTGAGGTGCCCTTGAGCAAGGTACCTAACCCCCAATCGCTCCCCGGGTGCTGCAGCAAAAATGTCCGCCCATTGCTCTGGATGTGTGTTCGTGGTGTGTGCACTTGGAAGGATGAAATTGGCCATACTTGGCCACTTATTCAGGTCACTTTTGGTGTTAAAGGGTCTTTACATTTGCTAAAAATTTAACTTTTTTTGTTATTTAAAAACAAACAACCAAGCCCAGTCCAGCCCTGGAAAAGTAACATAACATTACTTTCCATTTGAAAGAAGTCTCTTCTTAACAAGGCTGCATTTATTTGATCAAAAATACAGTAAAAATAGCAATACACTGAAATATTATTACCATATATTTTTTCAGGATATATATAAATACACTGCCCAGCCAAAAAAAGTCGCTGTTTGGATTTAAATAGGCAAATGCTTAAGAGTCTATAAATGGATCATTGTTACAGTGATGATTATGTTTCTAACATGTTTTATGTTTGGCAACGGTTCTTTTAACTCTAATTGAAGAGTGTGTAGCTTTTCATTTCTTAAACAACCATGTAGGAAGACACATCATGGTCATATTCCAGGATCTTGACCAAAAATTGTTATTTCCATCAAGAGGTGCATCATTTTTTGGTTAAGATCTTGTATTGACAAGGTAAGAGGTGAGCTCTCTGTAAAGTCTACTCCAGCACAACCCAAAGACTTTCAATTGAATTTAAGGTCTGGACTCAGAGGTGTTAATTCATAGGTGAAAAACCTTCTTCAAGCTCCCTCCCAACAATTCTTTCACAATTTGAGCCTGATGAATCTTGACATTGTCATCCTGGAATATGACCATGATGTCTTCCTACATGGTTTAAGAAATGAAAAGCTACACACTTCATCTTTTAGGGTTAAAAGAACCGTTGCCAAACATAAAACATGCTAGAAACATAATAATCACCGTAATAATGATCCATCCATAGACTCTTAAGCATTTGCCTATTTAAATCCAAACAGCAACTTTTTTTTTTGGCCGGGCAGTGTGTATATCAGATGCTGTCATTCAAAAGTTTGGGAACAGTGAATTTTTAGAAAGAAACATAATACTTGTATTCATAAAGATGCAAATAATTGGTCTTTGGAACTTTCTACACATCAGTCCTGGAAAGTATGTTTCCACAAAAATATTAAGCAGCACAACTGTTTTCAACATTGATAATTAGAAGAAATGTTTCTTGAGCAACAAATCATATTATGATTTCTGAAGGATCATGTGACACTGAAGACTGGAGTAATGATGCTGAAAATTCAGCTTTGATCACAGGAATAAATTACTTAAAATATATTCACAGAATTTTCTTTTAAATTGCAATACTCCACAATATTATTGTATTTTCGATCAAATAAATGCAGTTAACCTCAAGAAATTTATCGCATTTTGAATCCATGTCAAATTGTATAAAAAAAATATATATAATATGCTTATGCTACTTAGAAAGTGGATAGTTCATACATTTCAGCCAAATACACTGCTTCTCGTTTATTTGTACATCCTCATTTCTCAAGATTCAGCACTGATTTATGCCATCTAGTTTAAGATTAGTTTACATGTTAAGGATTTTTTTATTCTGCATTTAATGAATTTAGGTCAAATAAGTGAATTTGAGATTTTTCTCCCAATGTTTGTAGTGATAAAAGCCAAAAGGCAATGCTTTGACAATATTGGACAAAAGGGCACCAGAAGCCCCTTCAACCATGATGATCATAATATAGCACATCTCTTCTGATTTTAAACCACGTAAATTACCTTAAAGTTTTTTTGTATGCAAATCAGAAACATCAATTCACAAACGGTGCTACTAGCCTTTACACTTTAATGTCAAACAGAACACAAAGACTCAAAAATGGTTACTTTCTGGACTTTTATTTCAATCCATTGTACAAAATTTAGGAGGCTGGCTGAAGAGCTCCCTGAGTCCTCTGAACAGAGACCCTGGTGTGAGTCTTGGCCAGATGATCAGTGAATTCCTGAAACAAAGACGACACATTAGTCTCAATTATGACACTATGCATTTGTTAAAAGTCTTGAAATGCATGTATTACCTGGTAAGGAGACTTGGTAAACACCGTTTCCTTCCAGAGATCAGGTGTCAGATAGCTGTAAGTCTTAGAGATCGCATCGAAGGTGGCCTTGGCTGCAATGAAAACGCGACAGTTTTTAAAATCGAAATACTTAAGGACAGCTCTATCCTGAACAGTATTCAAATAAAAGTCCCTTACCAAAGTTGCCCAGAGTGGCAGTGCAGCCCCTGGCAGAGGTGTAGCAGTCATCGATACCAGCCATCATCAGCAGTTTCTTGGGCACAGGAGCAGACACAATGCCGGTACCACGGGGAGCGGGAATGAGACGCACCAGGACTGAACCACAGCGACCGGTCACCTGAACAAATACATATTCAGTCAATAAAAAAAACAAAAAAAAAAAAAACATTCAAATTCAAGCTTAGCCAATTATAAAACTACCTTTGAAGTCTCACCTTGCATGGCACGGTATGTGGTTTTCCAATCTTGTTACCCCAGTATCCTCTCCTCACGGGAATGATGGACAGTTTGGCCAGGATGATGGCTCCTCGGATAGCTGTGGCTACCTCTTTGGAGCACTTCACTCCCAGACCAACATGGCCATTGTAGTCACCAATAGCGACAAAGGCCTAGAAGGTTGAGAAACATGAGCAATTATGAACCAGCTGCAAGAGTTGGACTAGTATTGAACACTCAGGAAGCAGCAAGTCACCTTAAACCTGGTGCGCTGACCAGCCCTGGTCTGTTTCTGGACAGGCATGATCTTCAGAACTTCATCTTTCAGCGCTGAGCCCAGGAAGAAGTCAATGATCTCAGACTCCTACAGGAAAGAAAAACATTAAGTTTCACAAAAAGCAAAAAGGTTTTATGACACTTTGTGGAGGTCTTTATAACTTTAAAGTCATGAAACTGAAGTAGCAACAGATCTTTTTATGATTTTAACATGTAAACTAAGCATTCTGGTGCACTCTGACAAAAAAACATTTGCTTCAAGTAAAAAAAAAAAAAAAAAAAAAAAAAAGTTGACACTAGGGCTGTGCACTGACAAATTTCACAATTGAATTTGATTTTGATTCAGAAGCTTGCGATTTGATTTCAGTTTGATTACTTTCAATTCAATATTGATTAATTTGGGGCCTTTCAGGTACAGTACACGGCAAATTTCCTCAAAGAAAATCTCTCTCAACTAATGCTGTAAACTATACAGGGAACCACAGCTGGTACATCATTATAATATTAAAGGTTAAAATTAATTGATTTGTAAGCTGCTTAAATATAAATTACACAAGTTTTTATAATAACGTTATAATACATTTTTAATTACATAACTTATGTTTCTACTAGTTTTTATATAGGACTAAACATTTAAATGGTGGCTGTCATAAAACGGATTTATACATTCAATATTGTTATGTACAATAAATATACAATAGCATAGTCACAGTGGATATATCAAAATTCTCCTCTTCAAGTTCATTTTTGTAGCCGACTAACACTTTTTGGACACTGAACGGCTTTTCTGAGGCAAATGTGACCGTAAATGTGACTTTTCAAGCTGTTTTATTGACACCTTTCCACAGTTGAAAAGCTGATTGATCGCTTAACGTGACATATGGATTTCGGTAAGTTGTACTGTATCTTTCAACATACCTTCGGATATTTATTCACGTTTATTTTGTGCTGTAAAGCAGAAGAGATCAGTTCACGTGCGCTCTGTGTGAACTGAAGTACTACAACGATGTGTCAGTCACGCCACAAAGCGCCAAGAAAGATCACGACAGCTCAAGACAAGTATGGTCTGCAGTCTAAGGGAAAGTAGTCCCATTTTCGATTCTTGTGAGGTTTATTGTGCCTGCAAATTCACCCTGACACCTTTTCGGATCTAAACGATTCACATAAATGTCATATTGTGATTCAAAACAGTGAATTTCGCCGAAAAGCGACTAATTTGCAGGTATGTAAATGGCTAGTTTTAACCAAGTCTTTAAATTGTCGATTACTCTCATGTCTCTCCAAACCCATAAGACATTCATCTTCAAAACACATGAAAATTTTAATTTAATTTGAGATATCTATCCCTCCATTTAAAGTCTGTTCATAATATCTTAATTTGTGTTTCAAAGATGAACAAATGTCTTATGGATTTTGAACAACATGAATGAGTAATTGATGAGTTTTCATTTTTGGGTGAAACTTCCCAGTTATGACAATGATTAAACATTACTAACTTGGTATGAATGAATTAATGACTTCAAGATTCATATGGACAATCAGAAAATAGTGTGAAATTCACTTTCATGGTCAACTTCAGTACCTTGATTGGCAGAGAATACAGATAGATTTCCTCCAGGGTCTTGATCTTCATATCCTTCACCAGACGACCAAGTTTGGTCACAGGCACCCACTATATAGTAACACAAATTAATTAATCTATTAGCACACTAAAACGGAAGCTACAGGTTTACAACAATGACAGCTGATATTAACATCGACAGCTACTCGAATAAAAGTCAATGGAAAAACCAACAGAACAGTACAGAATGAATATGAGTATACATAACTTTAATAAGACATTTAACAATGCAAAATCATAACAGTCAGAGGAGTAAGGTGATGCTTTACCTCCTTATCCTCAGATTTGCCTCCCCGGGCACCGCGGCCTCTTCCACGGCCCCTGCCGCGACCACGACCGCGACCCCGGCCGCCAGTGCCGAAACCTCCGCGAAAACCTCCTCTACCACCGGCGTCGTCCGCCATTTGCTACAAAAACAACAAAACACCTCCGTTAATGTCAGACACATGTTGAGAATAAATGCACATGTATCAAAATGCACTTGTTTGATATTTTATCAGCTAACATAGACAGTATAACTAAAGTACGTATAAGGAATTGTGTAATTTAACAGGAATCACAACACAAGAACGTACAAATATCTGACTGACAACACCAGTTCCCCGCCATTTTTGAGACCATCTGGTGTTAAGTGCCCTAAAATAATATTCCTGCCCATCTTATATGATTAATTTTGCGATTACAGTGTTAGCAAACCCTATACATATGTATTCTATGCGAGTGTAATGTTTTTATTTAGGGATTGCGGAGATAAAAGCAGATTCTGTGAGGCGGTGAAAGCGGCAGCGTCCACTTACGTGATGTACGTTCAGGAAGAAGAAGGCCGCACGAGAGCTCGAGGAGGATTTATTCAAGGGGGAATTCTCGCGATATTTTATCACAGCTGTGATAGTGACGACCTCCAGTGGCAGTCGAGAGATCTGTCAGTTGTAGCAAAGCAGTTCGTTTGAGCAAACAGGCTAACATATAGACTAGCTGCGAGGAGTAATGACCATGACATAAACGTTTATGTTTTCATTAAAGATTAATTAAAAGAGAGAAAACAAAGTGCATTCTGAAATGGATTGAAAGTAGTTGGTCATTTAAGCCAGTGTAGATGTTTCTAGGCAACTTTGTTTTTAAATAGACTGTTTATGACAAGACACTACAGACACTGGTTAATATTTTGTGATTCTGTCACCATAACAAACTTGCTTTCAGACAAGTGGAGAGAAAACATCCAAAATGCACATTTAAGTTTATTTTATTAGGCCAACACTTGATCTGTTTCTTTAGATTTCAGTTATCTCCAGAAATTTCCACTTCGGAGGCACTTAAACCTAACTTTACAGTTTTATTCCTATATATATTCTGAAGGTTGTTTGGGGGTTTGCTCATATATCATTTGCAAAGTTAAAAAGAGATAAATAAAAAAAAAAAAGTCTGTAAAAAAATGTTTGACTCCAATGTGTCAACAAAATAAAACACGAATTTTGAACCTGGCTTTATCCATATTTAATTAGATAATGCCTCATTTGCAAATTTAAACAACTTCTCAGAAAACTTATAATAGTATAGTAACTTATAGTAATATAGGCTAAACGTTTTTGTTAGTTAAATGTATACCCGATTCATCTAGCAGCATGCTATAAGTTTAGTCACTTGAAACGGACAAGAGAGAAGGAAGAAATTATTATTAGGCACTGGTTTTGTTTTACTAGCGATATTATCAGACAGGCTACAAATAAAATAAGCTACAGATAAAGAGGACACATAAGACAGTTTTATTAAAAGATTGCCACACCTCTGAGACAACAGTAAAAACAAACAGTAAAATAGAAACTAGTTTTCATACACACAATTTTTGAGTACAATACATTTTCTTAACATTTAACATAAATTAAAGTGTTAGTTCACCCAAAAATGAAATTTCTGTCATTAATTACTGACCCTCATGTCAGTCCAAACCTGTAAAACCTTCGTTCATCTTCAGAACACAAATTAAGATATTTTTGCTTATTATTCGGCTCATTATTGGCCGGCTCTTGCGTCAGCATCACACGTGTCGTGCTGTTCACCTGATCAGCGTCTGCCAATAATGAGCCGCCGTTTTGACATAGAACCTGGCAGCGCTGCACTGTGTTTACTACATCAACTGCGAAGGAGACTGACATGGAAGAGAAGAAATAGTTGTTTTTTTATAAAGTCATTATTTTTATTTTGTTTTGCACACAAAAAAGTATTCTTGTCACTTCATAACATTAAAGGGTTAGTTCACCCAAAAATGAAAATTCTGTCATTAATTACTCACCCTCATGACGTTCCACACCCGTAAGACCTTCATTAATCTTCAGAACACAAATTAAGATATTTTTGATGAAATCCAATGGCTCAGTGAGGCCCATAAAGGTACTAAAAACATGTTTAAATCAGTTCATGTGAGTACAGTGGTTCAATATTAATATTATAAAGCGACGAGAATATTTTTGGTTCGCCAAAAAAACAAAATAATGACTTATTTAGTGATGGCCGATTTCAAAACACTGCTTCAGGAAGCTTGAGAGAGTTATGAATCAGTGTATTGAATCATGATTCGCGTGTCACTTGACTTGAACTTGAGTCACATGAATCACGTGACTTTGGCGCTCCAAACCTCTGTTTCGACACCCTGATTCATTTATGCTCTGAAGCTTCATGAAGCAGTGTTTTGAAATCGGCCATCACTATATAAGTCGTTATTTTGTTTTTTTGGTGCACCAAAAATTTTCTCGTCTCTTTATAATATTAATATTGAACCACTGTACTCACATGAACTGATTTAAATATGTTTTTAGTACATTAATGGATCTTGAGAGAGGAAAATTGCTCCCTATGGAGGCCTCACTGAGCCATCGGATTTCAACAAAAATATTTTAATTTGTGTTCTGAAGATGAACGAAAGGTCTTACGGGTGTGGAACGGCATGAGGGTGAGTAATAAATGACAGAATTTTCATTTTTGGGTGAACTAACCCTTTAAGGTTGAACCACTGTAGTCACATGGACTATTTTAACCATGTCTTCAATACCTTTCTGGACCTTGAATGAGGTAATACGGTTGCAGTCTATCGGAGGAAATCAAAAATATCTTAATGTGTGTTTCAAAGATGAATGAAGGTCTTACAGGTGTAGAACGACATGAGGGTGAGTAATAAATGACAGAATTTTCATTTTTGGGTGAACTAACCCTTTAATACAGTTTACAATGTAACTGACAGTGTAATGACATAGCAAGAGGGATCACATGAAATGAGAAATCACATGAAATGAGAAAGGTCATCAAAACTCTGGGTCAGCCAACCACTTTCCCCAAACTTAGCTTTCAGATTTGCAGGAAGTTGCAGGTTTTTAGATCAGCAGGATTAGAGCATTTGATTTCCTTTACTCATCAAGATTTTGGTAAACATCTTCACTATGGTACACATTTTGAAGACCTTTAGACTGTAGGGAAGATTGAAAATAAATGTTAGGCTATAACAAGAATTATGACAGAAATCTTTGTGTTAAAACTCCACAGTTATGTACAAATGAATGTGCATTTGCTAAAAATATACGTATGTGTGTTTTAAAAGAATATTCTGGAAACCTTGTCTTGGGAAACTTTGTAGCGTGCCTGAATTTTGTCACCACTTAAGTTCCTCTTGCACAGTTCTTGCACCACTCCACTGAAAAGCACTACTTGCCTAGCAGAGTCCTCCTGAAAACATCAACACTTTTGACAATCACATACTGTGCAGTTTGAAAATCTTAAGATGTACAAATAGAGTCAAACAATACCTTGTTCTCATTTTTACACCATCTTCTTTTAAAGACTGATTTGAATCGTCCAGTCTATCGATAAAAACATCAAAACATTTTAATTATTTAAAATTTCTGAAAAAATACGTTTTGAACATTAAAATGGTAAACATTGCATTACTTTCAAAAGTACTGTAACTTTAAGTGTACCTTAATGCAGATGATGATGCCCAGGACGAGGAGGCTGTACACTGTCAGCAGGATTAGCAGTGTCAAAAGCAGCGCTTGACGGACATTTAAACCCCTCTCTGGATAAAAATCACAGCTTTTTTTTAAACAAACAACAACATCCAGATAAGGATATGTGTAACATATTAGCAGAAGGGTGTGATTGGGTCATCCGCCAATGTTTACCTGACACTTTTAAAGTGGTTCCCTGTCCGATTGCTTGCGCCCCACTGTGAGCCACAGTCAGCAGAGCCGCTGCACAGTAATACACCCCACAGTCTGTTTTGGACAAAGAGCTGATTTCCAGATCATGATGATCCAGTTTGTATTTCAGTGGCTGGCTTGACACATCAATCTGGTAGTGATAGTCTTTCCGGAACACATACCAAGAGATCTGAGGTGTGTGTTGACAGCTGGATACATTGACAGAGCAGGGGATAGAGACAGACTGTTGCTCTTTTTTTCTCATGAGCTTCGTTGGCTGTTGGACATCTACCATACATCCTCTGACTGTAGAAATTCAGAATATTATGTTAAGTTGAATACATTTAATTTCTGACATTTCATTTTATTAATATTTCAAAACTTGGGAAGTAGCCCAACATGTCACACAAGATTTTTGTTTTATTAACTCTTCTATAAATGTTCTTTATTGGAATCAG